>NC_079212.1:47853784-47933784 GCF_029633865.1 Lampris incognitus | reverse complement strand
AAGCGGCTTGGATAATGGATGGAATAGGTATGTGTGTGTGTGTGTGTGTGTGTGTGTGTGTGTGTGTGTGTGTGTGTGTGTGTGTGTGTGTGTGTGTGTGTGTGTGTGTGTGTGTGTGTGTCTCATTGTGTTTGGCAGAATCTGGAGGGGTGGGAATCTCACAGGGCTGTCTGAGAGAGACGTTGCTGGTCCTGTAACAATGATCCTGTGACCAGGTGCAAATGTACTGGGGTGACGTTGGGCGGTTGGTGTGTGGTCATGCGTGTGCAAGTGTGCATGCATATGTGCATGCGTGTGTATGTGTATGTGTGAGTGTGTGTGTGCGTGCGTGTGTGTGTGTTTGGCAGCTGGTGGTGTGGTCATCTGTTGTTTCAGGTGTTAGACAGACAGTGAGAGCACCGAGGAACAGCTGAAAACTTGTCTGGTCACATCAAAGCTCAGCTGTTATTATGGTCTCTCTCTCTCTCTCTCTCCCCCTCCCTCGCTCTCTCCCCCTCTCTCCCCCTCTCTCTCTCTCTCACACACACACACACACACACACTAAAAAGGCTGAAATCAAGAGACAAGGTGAACTCCAGACAGTCAGTCTTACGTCATGCGCTGTTCAGTCGTCAGTAGAGACGCCACAAACAAACACTGTCGGCCATATTAAACAAATGCCATTCTCGGGAATGCTGCTGTTTGGAGGCGAGGCTTATCTCCTTCAATTGTTATTGCCGGTAGTTTGTCCTTCACAACGCTGGCCTTGAACCTGACCGAACAGACGTTTAAGGGAGCCTGGCAGGATCGTGGGTTCGATCCTGACCCTTCTGTGTGTGTCTCACTCTCTTTTTTTTTGGTGAGGGTGTCCTCCTTGAGCTCTGGTGCTCCACACTCCAAGACACGTATGCCAGCAAAACAGGACAGCCTGAATGACCCATCAGTATGAATTAGTATGGGAAGGCTTGTGAGTCTGTGTGATGATGGACTGGTGTCTTGCTGTCCTCTGCCCAAAGACCTCTGGGACAGGTTCCAGCCCCCTGTGGCCATAAAAAGGGTTGAAAAAAAATCAAAACACATTAGGCAGTGGTGACATCGGTGAGGGGCGGCACGGTGCGCAGTGGTTAGCCCTGTCGCCTCACAGCAAGAAGGTCCTGGGTTGGAGCCCGGGGGTAGTCCAACCTTGGGGGTCGTCCCGGGTTGTCCTCTGTGTGGAGTTTGCATGTTCTCCCCGTGTCTGCGTGGGTTTCCTCCGGGTGCTCCGGTTTCCTTCCACAGTCCAAAGACATGTAGGTTAGGTGACCCGGGTGTACTAAATTGTCCCTAGGTGTGTGTGTGTCGGCCCTGTGATGGACTGGCGGCCTGTCCAGGGTGTCTCCCCGCATGCCGCCCATTGACTACTGGGACAGGCTCCTGCACCCTCGCGACCCCGAGCAGGATAAGCGGTTTGGATAATGGATGGAACATTGGTGAGCTTCAATCGTACGTGGAGGACAACAGTGGTAGACGGGCTGTCACTCTCGTTGCTAGGCAACACAAAGTTTGACGTCAAAGGGCAATGGTGTGTTAGTAGCCCGCTAATTACAAGGGAAATCCTTAACCATGGCATTTTGCCCACAACAATTTAACAATACTGACACTGCTACTGTTTTTTACACTAGCTGATGAGATACAAGAGCTCAGGTTGCAAGCATTTGCTGAGAGGGAACTGGTCAAAGTGAGGGTGGGTGGGGCGTCCGGGTGGCTCGGGGTCTACTCTGTTGCCTACCAACACGGGAATTGGTGTTTCAAACCCCCGTGTTACCTCCGGCTTGGTCAGTTGTCCCTACAGACACAACTGGCCGCGTCTGCGGGTGGGAAGCCCGATGTGGGTATGTGTCCTGGTCGCTGCACTAGCACCTCCTCTGGTCGGTCGGGGCGCCTGTTCAGGGGGGAGGGGGGAACTGGGGGGGAATAGCGTGATCATCACACGTGCTATGTTCCCCCCGGTGAAATTCTTCACTGTCAGGTGAAAAGAAGCGGCTGGCGACTCCACATGTATCGGAGGAGGCGTGTGGTAGTCTGCAGCCCTCCCCAGATCAGCAGCGACCAGGACGGCTTGGAAGAGTGGGGTAATTGGCCAGGTATAGGTATAATTGGAAGAAAAAGGGGGGGGATGGTGTAACGTTACTCACCGGACACCTGCATGAGGCACGTCACTGCCCTCCAGGCTGTGTTAATTTTCCCTCCGTCGTGGTAAAATGTGTTTGCTTGTTCATAAAGACAGGGGTACTCTGTAAAAAGGGTAATTTGCTTTTCCTCCATATGCTGTTGTTTTATTATCCATTACACAGCTGCTCAGCTGTTAGGCCCTCCTCTCGAGTGATCTGATTGGTCGATCGACCTGCAGGGGACACCGATGAGCGGTGCGGTGTGGCTAAAGTTGAGACATGTTCCACTTGGAACACCCCCAAAATGCATTGCTTCATGAACAGAGGGCACGTCACTGGGAAGAGATGTGTATCTGTAGCAACCAGACTTGAAAACAACAACAGAAAAAAAGACAGGCGTGTTCAAAGCAGTTTTGGATGTGATCATGGCCTTTATTAGCCCAGTAACAAGGCGGCGGTGAATCTTGCTGACATTGCTAAAACCATCTGCTCGCGTGAGCCTGTTAAGCAAAGTTCAGAAACCATACTGGCCTCCAGGTAAACAGGCAACAAAATTAAGACAAAAATGGAAAAACCTGTGCACAACATGTGATCAAGGGGTACTGGCAAATGGCAAAGGCACATGTCTGTGAATGTTCTCATTCATCCAGGTCATGGTTATCCAAAGGAGTTGAATCAAGTGCAACTGGACTTGGTATATATCTGTGAAGACGTTTCGCCTCTCATCCAAGAGGTTTCCTCAGTTCGTGCCTTTCTGACTAGACCAAGCTAGTCTGACTGGCTGGTGATGAGACTCAGAATTTATCCTCTTGGAGTCGTTGTCAGAGCTATTGATATGCATGGCTCTTTGTGATCCGATGTTTACCAACGCCCGTCGCTAACAGAGCCATAGATATGAGTGGCAAAGGCATAATTATAAACAGAAAAAAATGCCACATTCTATGTGACCACGCATTACGCAGCCTTCACAAGCTGTGGTCTTGAGTATGCACCATTTTGTCACATAGAAAAGGTAAAAACTTTAACCTTAGTAATGAATGTAGCCTAGTTCGAGTCCATGGTTATGAGTTTTCACTGAACTTAGTGGAGTTGAGTTTGCTAATCACTCTCTGTTTCAAGCTCATCTGTGGAGCAGACCCGATTGTTTAAGTAGCTCACTCTACCAGAGGACCTGGATTCAATCCCTAGTTTTGGCAACCATCGCTCCTGCTGAGCCACCTCGAACAAGAGCCTGAACCCTACCAGACTACCTGTTATGTGGGGGAACCTGCTCTCTTTCCTACCTATGCGGGGGGCCAAGCAAGAGAAAACAGTAATTAAAAAAAACCAAACACAGTACATAACATTGTCTAAAGAATATTCCTTCGTGTATGGTTAGGAGCTCTACAGCAGAACGTGTAACCGAGCCATGGATATCTTTAAAACTAACCCATATATTTTGATTCTTAACTAATGAATCATTAAGTTATTGTACAGATGGTGCATGTCTTCCTCAAGCTTGGGTCCTCTACCAGAGGCCTGGGAGTTTGACGACTCCGTGCAGTATCTTAGCTGTTGCTAGGACCACACTCTTCTGGACAGAGACCTCAGATGTTGTTCCTGGAATTTGCTGGAGCCACTCTCTCAGTTTGGGGGTCACAACCCCTAGTGCTCCTATTACCACTATGACTACTGTGGATTTCACCTTCCACATCTGATCTATTTCTTCCCTCAGCGCTAGCCCTTGGTATTTCTCTAGCTTCTCATCCTCTTTCGTCGTGATGTTGCTGTCGCTCGCGATTGCTACATCGATCACTACTGCCGTCTTCTGTTCCTTGTCGACCACCACGATGTCTGGTTAGTTAGTCGGCACCTGCTTCTCAGTCTGGAACTTGAAGTCCCACAGGATCTTAGCTCTGCCATTCTCAACCATCTTTGCCAGTGTCTCCCATTTGGACTTTAGGACTTCCAGTCTGTATTCAGTACAGATAACCCTGTACACTATCTCAGCGTCTTGGCTATGCCTTTCAGTGTACACTTTCCCAGCTAGTATTTTACACTCTGCTACTGAGTGGGGGACTGTCTCAGGGGCATCTTACCACAGCCTGCATCTGGGTCTTGTCTGGTGTGGTAGACCTCTGCCTCAATCGATCTGGACCTGAGTGCCTGTTCTTGTGCCGTTATAATCAGCCTCTGTGCTGTCCTTCACTTCAGCCTTTTCTAGCCACTGGTAGGATTTCTTGACATGAGCTCTGTCTTCTTTCGATGGTACATCCCATGGAGGGGCTTGATCTTCCATGATACGTCCTCTTGTTCTTCTTCACCCTCTGCACTCTCCTTCTTCTGCTGCCTGAGGTACTCACTCAGCAATTCATCCTGGGGGACTCTCTTTCTGATGTACTTATGGATGTTCCTTGTTTCATCCTGGATAGTGATCCTGACACTCACTAATCCTCAGCCCCCATCTTATCGCTTATCATACAGTCTCAGGCTGCTAGACTTCGGGTGGAAACATCTGTGCATTGTGAGTAGTTTCCATGTCCTGATATCTGTGGCCTTTAGCTCCTCCTTTGGCCAGCCTATTATCCCAGCTGGGTATCTGATGACTGGTAGGGCATATGTGTTGATGGCTTGGATCGTAGTCTTCCCATTGAGCTGGCTCCTCAAGACCTGCATCACTCTCTGGCCTAATTCAACCCCTTCAGTGCTCACCACCTTTCCTCATTTTGCTACCATTCGACCACACTTGTCCAGTACGAATGACATCCCAATGTCATCACTGTAGATCCAGGTGAGGTGGATCAGCGAGTCAATGTTTTGCTCATTCATCCATATAGGAGGTGGCAGATGGTAACGCCACTTCTGAACCTGTATCCATATCCACTGTTGGTGATGATCTGACTGAGGGGGTTCAGGCATATGCAGAACAGCAGGGCATTGCCTTGGTATATGCCACATTTGATGGTTACCTGTGTGATTGTTTATGAGTTGGCCCCTAGTGCAGTTTTCCCCTGCCGCATTGAGTTCTTGATGGTTATTAGTATCCTGTTGGCTTTTTGTATAGTTCCAAGCACTCCAGTAACCAGGTGTGGGGCACTGGATTGTAGGTTTTCTTTTAGTCAATCCAAGCTATACTCAGGTTAGTCTGTCTGGTCTTAAGAGTCTTGGGTGACTGCTCTATCAAACCAGTAGCTGATGCTTTGACCCTCTGGCATTGTTAACAATTCCTTTCTGAGGTTCGCTCATGTATTGACTCATGTGCCAATTCAGCTTAGCTGCTATGGTGCCTGACAGGATCTTCCATGTTGTGCAGAGGCAGGTTATCAGCTGGTAATTTGAAGGTGTTGTACCTTTGTTGGGATCCTTCATGATCAGTATTCTTCCCCCCTGTGTTAGCCAGTCAGGGTGATACCCTGATGTCAGCAGCTGGTTCAACTGTGTCGCCAGGTGTCCGTGCAGTGCCTGTCAAGTTAGCTAGGGAAATTTGCTTCAGTTTCTGCCCATACTTGAAAAAGGCCGTAACCAACCACAGGGAATGTATGGCACAACTCAAACAGTCTTTAGTCTTCTTTTGTGTTTTACTGGCTGGCTGTCCAGGGTGTCTCCCCGCCCGCCGCCCAATGACTACTGGGATAGGCTCCAGCATCCCTGCGACCCTAAGAGCAGGATAAGTGGTTATGATAATGGATGGATGGATTGAAGAACTATTTTCAACTGTCAATCTTACTGATGATTGCATTGTTAGGTTGAAACCTTTACAATACAAAGACAGGAAAATAAAAGAGAGGAAAAAAACAATGCTGCCATTATTGCTAATTCTATTCCACATGTGCAGACAATAAAGCTCCTTTTATCACTTAATCATTCTTTTAAGGGCATGAACCAAATGACTCTACCTCATATTCTACATCTTTTACCAAATTAAATTCATATAAACCATACATATGTACTTAATTGCACATAACATGGCTAACCCCAAGCTAACTGTGAATTACACACGAGATAAACTGCACAGCAAGGCAATCTGAGTTTATGTTTACTTATATCCCCATTAGTTGTTACCCAAGGCAACAGCTACTCTTCCTGGGGTCCACAATAAAAACATCCTACAACAACATCCATGTATACACATGCTTTCACATGCATTCTTAAATAAATGAACACAACTGCATCACTAAATTCAATTCATCCCCCACCCCATCCCACCCACCTCAATTAAACCAGCATTAATAAAGAAGCCAAATGCATAACACCCCCCCACACACACACACACCTCCGATAGCATCTATCACAGACTACTCCTGCCACCTGCTTTGAGCTACATATTTTAGAACAAAAATATAAACAGTTATGTATTAGACATTGTGTATGCCTGTACCCAAAAATAACCTATTAAGTTGCATTTTAAAACTTTCTTTACATGTTGCTCGAGTAATAACGTATGGCAACCTATTCCACTGTGAATGGCCCTATACATAGCAGTTCTTTTCATTGCATTTGTTCTGGGTTGAGGAATTGTAACAGGACCCCTGCTGACTTGTCTTGTTCCATGTTCATGTCTGTCCTGGGAAAAAAGTTATTCTTGAGTACAGGCAGTAGGGTAGTTTTGACACAACTGTATTCCTGAACAACGTTAGAAGACTGCGTGATAATCTGTCTTCTACTTTAAACCAGGCAGGATCACGGTGCATTTGGTCTACACCTTTTCTCATTGAACACCTGAGTACAAGACGTGCTGCTCTATTCTGCACTATCTGAAGCTTGTTTAGCGCCTGTTTTGCTGCACTTGACCCGATGGCTGGGCAGTAGTCAAGGTGTGACAAAACCTTGACTACTGCCCAGAGTGATCAGCTAAACTTTTTGACATTAGCCAGATAACAGAATGCTAACTATCAATGAAAGTCTAACGGCAACAAATGATTAATTAGTCCACCAGCCCACCAGTGGCATCCCTGTAGACGGCCAGCAAGATGACGCCCTCCCCACTCCGATTTCGATTTAATTCCGACTATTTGGCTCTCAACTAGCAAGTATCCGCAATATATGCCGTACTCTCTCAGTCTCTTCCGTCGTGGGCTCAGGTGTGGAGGTGTTCGAGAAAGAGCTAGGTCTTTAGCTCCTTCAAGATGGAGAGGGACTCAGAGGACATAATGGAGTTTGGCAACTCGTTCCACCACCAGGGAAGAGAAGAGTCTGGCTAGTGACTTAGGGCCCCATTGTGGCGGAACTACCAGGCGCCTTTCATTGGCAGAGCATAGGGAGCAGGACTGAGTGTAAACCTGAATGAGGGAGTTCAGGTAGGCGGGAGCCGTTTTAGCTTTTTTGTAAGCGAGCATCAAGGTTTTGAATTGGATGCGGGCAGCAACTGGGAGCCAGTGGAGGGATATGAACAGCAGAGTGATATGTGGTGTTTTGGGTTGGTTGAAGACCGGATGCCCCGCCGCGTTCAGGATCATTTGCAGAGGTCTGAAAGTGCATGCAGGGAGACCTGCCAGTAAAGAGTTGCAGTAGTCAATGCGTGATATTACAAGAGCCTGGACCAGGAGTTGTGCTGCATGCTCAGACAGGTAGGGTCTAATTTCCCTGATGTTGTACGGGGCAAATTGGCACGACTGAGCATTCGAGGCCACGTGAACCTTGAAGCTTAGATGATCATCAATCATAACACCCAGGTTTTGGGCAGACTTTGTGGGCATGAGTCAGGTTGAGAGAAATTATATAGTTTATTGACTATTGCAAACTGTTCTCTTCTCTCACGTGTCTTCTCTCTCTCTCTCTCTCTCTCTCTCTCTCTCTCTCTCTCTCTCTCTCTCTCTCTGAATGATGTCTTCACCTTTCTCTTCTTCTGTGTGTGTGTGATTGGTGTGAGTCTCCCTTGTATGCACGTGTAGTCTGTCCTCCTCCCAGATCTCCATGATGACAGTGGTCACCATCTGGACACTGCTTGGCATCCCCCTCAACATATTATCTTTTTTTATATCTTATAATTCCAGCACGCTCACCTCACAGCAAGAAGGTCCTGGGGTCGAGCCACGGGAAAATCCAACCTTGCGGGTCGTTCCGGGTCATCCTCTGTGTGGAGTTTGCATATTCTCCCCGTGTCTGCGTGGGTTTCCCCCGGGTGCTCCGGTTTCCTCCCACAGTCCAAAGACATGCAGGTCCCTAGGTGTGAATGTGTGTGTGCGTGTGTGTGTGTGGGCCCTATGATGGAGTGGCGGCCTGTCCAGGGTGGCAGCCCGCCTGCCGCCCAATGCTTGCTGGGATAGGCTCCAGCATCTCGTGACCCTGAGAGCAGGATACGTGGTTTGGATGATGGATGGATGGCTACCTTATAAATCCATTTAATTGTGTTATCATGTTTCAGTGTTTTATCCTTCTCTCACTAATATGTGTGATTAAGGTTTTTTCTTGTCTCTTCTCCCGTGTATGTGAATGGTGTGATGTGAGTCTCGTGCCTGTTTAGTCTGTTCTCCTGTCATGTCTCCATGGTGATGGTGGTCACGTGGCTCAGGTCCTGACACTGCTTGGCATCTTCCTCATCATATTCTTCATATATCTTATAATTACAATATAATTCTGTTATCCTCTTTCAATGTTGTATTGTGTAAATTGCGTAAACATAACATCCATTGCACGTTGTGCGTGTTGGGAGAGAGATCCCTCCTTTGTTGCTCTCCCTGAGGTTTCTTCCTATTTTTTCTCCCTGTTAAAGGTTTTTTTTTAGGGAGTTGTTCCTTATCCGATGTGAGGGTCTAATGACAGGATGTTGTGTTGCTGTAAAGTCCCCTGAGACAAATTTGTAATTTGTGATAATGGGCTACACATAATAAAATTGACTTGACTTGTATCCTTGGCATGTTTCCTATTATCCTATGAGATGTGCATACTTATTATATAAGAATAATTTTAGCGAAACAGACAACCTCCCCCTTTTACTCTTAAAACTGATGTAAGGACAGCAGCTTAATGTCAGCCAGTGTACTCCAACCTTATGTCAGCTGCTTCAAATAGGAATTTAAAGATAGACTATTTTACTAACAGTAGGCTCTTAAAAATAACAACAAGATTGTGTGTGTAACGTTAGGGTAATTTTGGGATTTTCCGAGTGGAAGTGGACTCACTCACTGTTGGAGTAAGCAAAACCTTTTTTTTAAACACTTTAACTTTACATTTGCGAAGTGACCTTGTTTTTTTAAAAAAAATATATTTACTTTCTAGCTCCCATATATTTATTTTTTTTTCCAATTGTATCTGGCCAATTACCCCACTCTTCCGAGCCGTCCCAGTCACTGCTCCACCCCTCCGCTGATCCGGGGAGGGCTGCAGACTACCACATGCCTCCTCCCATACATGTGGAGTCGCCAGCCGCTTCTTTTCACCTGACAGTGAGAAGTTTCACCGGGGGGCCGTAGCGCATGGGAGGATCACACTATTCCTCCCCAAACAGGCACCCCAACCAACCAGAGGAGGAGCTAGTGCAGTGACCAGGACACTTTCCCACATCCGATTTCCCACCCGCAGACACGGCCAATTGTGTCTGTAGAGACATGGGGGTAACATGGGGATCCGAACCGGCCGTGTTGGTAGGCAACGGAATAGACTGCCATGCTACCCAGACGCCCCTTATTTCCCATATATGAAAGACCCAAAAGGATCACGTTAAGCAGACTGTTTCATCACAATAACTGGATCGTTTATGCAGTGTTAGTATGGAAAGCAGTTAACAATGTACTACAACCGGTGTGTCTTGGTTACCAGGCACTGGTGTTGTACCGTTATGGAAAGGCTGTTCATCCCCACATGATTACATCTCCTGAAGCACCTTTAGTTGTGTTTGTTCATAAGACAAAAAAGAAACAGAGTAAAAAGAAAAAAAAATTCAAAATGTCAAGACGCTCCTGTAACTTCTCACGAATCATTGATGAAGTCTATCAGAGTCCCTCCTAGTGAACAAAGAGTGTGTAAGCCAGCGGTATAATGTCAACTTTCCTCTTCCCACTGTAAGATACACACTTTCCACTTGAGACTGGGACTGAAGCATTAATCATTAAGCAGATGACTCTGTGTGTGTGTGTGTGTGTGTGTGTGTGTGTGTGTGTGTGTGTGTGTGTGTGTGTGGCACAGAGAAAATGCCATGGTTGAATATCAAATAACAGTCTTCCTGACCGTGGCCTTTTTACATGAATTCCAAAGGGCTCATCCCTCAGCCTTATCACATCCCTCATTACTTATTCATGGCCAGGATTGTCGATTTGTGCCTTTCTGTGTAGTTGCCTGTTCATGTGTTTGTTTGTTTGTTTGTGTGTGTGTGTGTGTGTGTGTGTGTGTGTGTGTGTGTGTGTGTGTAAAAGCAATGGGGGTAGGCTGAGACCTTGTGACTTTTAAATTCTCAGTCATTCTGTTGATAATCCAGTCGCATTCCATTTAGAAGGGAACAGTCATGAGTTTCAGTACTATCTCTCTGTATAAGTTTGCTGGGAATGTGAAAACTTACTTCCTGGTTTGCTGATGGTAGGCTGTATTCTATACAAAAATGTTAATATCTACGCTACATGCATCCGTATAATTGGACTATGATGTTTGTGGATATGTGTTAGGGCAGTGTGACAGTGGTGAGGTGTGCAGTTGGAATGACGGATGGGTTCAAGGTGGAGGTGGGATTACATCAAGGATCGGCTCTGAGCCTTTTCTTGTTTGCAGTGGTGATAGACAGGTTGACGGGCGAGATCAGGCAGGAGTGTTCCGTGGATGTTCGCAGGTGACATTGTGATCTGTAGCGAGAGTAGGGTGCAGGTTGAGGAGAGCCTGGAGAGGTGGAGGTATGCACTGGAGAGAAGAGGAATGAAAGTCAGTAGGAGCAAGATGGAATACCTATGCATGAATGAGAGGCAGGACAGTGGAATGGTGAGGATGCAAGGAGATGACGAAGGTGGATGAGTTTAATTATCTGGGGTCAACTGTACAAAGTAACAGGGAGTGCAGAAGAGATGTGAAGAAGGGAGTACAGGCAGGTGGAGAAGAGTGTCAGGTGTGATTTGCGACAGAAGGGGACCAGCAAAAGTTAAAGAGAAGGTTTACAAGATGGCTGTGAGACCAGCTATGTTGTATGGTTTGGAGATGGTGGCACTGACGAAAAGACAGGAGGTGGAGCTGGAGGGGGCAGAATTGATTGGGAGTGATGAAGAAGGACAGGATTAGGAACGGGTATATTAGAGGGACAGCTCAAGTTGGACAGTTTGGAGAAAAAGCAAGAGAGGCAAGATTGGGATGGTTTGGATATGTGTGGAGCAGAGATGCTGGGTATATTGAGAGAAGGATGCTGAATATGGAGCTGCCAGGGGAGAGGAAAAGAGGGAGGCCAAAGAGGAGGTTTATGGATGTGGTGAGGGAGGACATGCAGGTGGCTGGTGTGACAGAGGAAGATGCAGAGGACAGGAAGAGAGGGAAACAGTTGATCCGCTGTGCCGTCCCCTAATGGGAGCAGGCGAAAGTAGTAGTGGACATATATCTGTATAATGTCAAGTTGCTATTCGTATTTTTTTATACAATGCAGTTGATCAGTAAACAGGAAGTAAGTTTTCAAATCCATGGATTATCCGTTAGTGACGTCACCAATGTTTTATTTGGCGTTTCACATTTCTGTAAACCAGTGCCGACATCATGTGACTGTCAAGTTTCTGTTTTCAGCGAAATTGCAATATTTTAAGATTTATGATAAAACGCGTTTTGATTACATTTTTAGCGATGTGCCTTTTATTTTCATAATCCTCATTCAGTGAATGTATGTGATCTTTAGTTTGTTAGTTATTATGAAGATTTTTTCAGGTCTCGCTAGAAAATTGTTGGAATGCAATGTTTCTGACACCGACCATCCCCAAAACACATTTCTACAATAATTGCTAAAATATCCTAAACAAATTAACATTTGTGTGTTTGTTTAAAATAAACCACCTAAATGCAGTGTAATTTATGCTCCAGCTGCAGTAAATATTTGATAAAGACCTACAACTATGGTGCTGGTTTGCACCAACATGTATAGCGCGACTCAAACGAATTGTAGTTTTTGAACATATTAGTATATTGCCTGGAATTGTAAGTTGCAAATACTGATTTGAGAGTGCATTGGGGGGGGGGGGTTAAGGGGATGGGAGACACATGTGTGTGATCAGATTTGAAATATCTAATTGTTAAAATAGTGTAAATTACATTTGAACATATTTGACAGCGCCCCCACTTGGACACATAGCTGAAGTCAAGAGCTCTTCATAACAGTTGGTCCCATGTCTGCAGCCCCTTCTGTTGCCGAATGGCAAGCCTTCCAACATGCACTGAGGTCAAGGTTCAGAGGTAAATATTTCAAAGCAGGAGCCATTTAGACTCCTCAGGCTGACATAATGTTAACTGCTGGTCAAGACCTTTCCAACGATATCCAAAGGAATTGAATCAAGTGAAACTGGACTTGGTATATATCCGTGAAGATGTTTCGCCTCTCATCCAAGAGGCTTCATCAGTTCGTGCCTTTCTGACTAGACAAGCTAGTCTGACTGGCTGGCGATGAAACTCAGATATTTAGCCTCTTTGGAGTCGTTATAAGAGCTATTGATGTCAGTGGCTCTTTTGTGTTCCGACGTTTAGCAACAACAGTCGTTGGGGGTGTTAGTTTCGACTTCGTTAGTGCTCCATTCAGTGGTCATGAGTCGTTGGAGCCGTTAGTGACCGACTGTTGTTCTTGGAGGCTAGGCTTCTTGAGTCTCCTGGGTAGAGATGAAAGGACGGCATTGTAAGTGGGAGATAGGTAGTGTCGCAGACCTCCGCCTCTGTTGAGGGATGGGTTTTCCAGTTTCATATAGATGGCTTCCTTCACCCCTCTTTCAAACCATCTATCTTCCCTGTCCAAAATGTGTACGTTGCTGTCCTCGACTCCTTTAGGTGTAGATAGACTGCTGAGTCTTGTCCTGAGGAGTTTGGCCTTCTGTGTTGGGCCATCTGTTTGTGTAGTGGTTGTTTGGTTTCTCCTATGTATAGGTCAGTGCAATCCTCATTGCATTGTACAGCATATGCCAGATGGCTTTTACGGGTGTGTGGTACACGGTCTTTGGGATGAACCAGTCTTTGTCAGAGTGTGTTGCTGGGTTTGAAGTACACCGGGATGCGGTGTTTGTTAAAAATTCTCGGAGACCTCAGAAACATATGGGATGACTATGTTATTCCTTCTGTCCCTTTTCTCCTCATCGCTCACCCAGTTGGTCTTTCTGGAACATGTTGCAGTTTTCACAAAGGTCCAACTAGGGTAGCCGCATGTTTTTAAAGCTCCCCTCAGGTATTTGTGTTCTTCCCGTTGGGCCTGAGTGCTGCTGGGCACATTGTCAGCTCTGTGTTGCAAAGTTCTGATGACACCCAGTTTGTGTTCCAGAGGGTGGTGTGAGTCGAAAAGTAGATATTGGTCTGTGTGTGTAGGTTTCCTGTAAACCCCAATGTGGAGGCTCCTGTCTTCCCCAATGTGGACGTCACAGTCCAAGAAGGGCAAACTGTTGTTCTTTACGTCTTCCCTTGTGAACTTAATGTTCTTGTCCACTGAGTTGATGTGTTTGGTAAACGCTTGCACCTCTTGTGTTTGGATTTTGACCCATGTGTCATCCACTTATCTGAACCAGTGGCTCGGAGGTGTTCCTCTGAAGGAGTTCAGGGCCCTGTGTTCTACCTCTTCCATATATAAGGTGGCCACAATGGGAGATACTGGTGAGCCCATTGCACAGCCGTGTTTCTGTCTGTAAAACTGGCCCTGAATTGGAAATATGTAGTGTTCAGGCAAAGGTCCAGTAGTTGGCAAATCTGGTCTGGGCTGAGGTTGGTCCTATTGTGGAGAGTGTTGTCCCGTAGCAAACGTTGCCTCACAGTTTCCAAACCTCCATGGTTGGGATGCAGGTAAATAACGAGGTCACGTCGCAGGATACCATGGTTTCATTCGGTTCCAGTTTTACGCCTTGGACCTTGTTCACAAAGTCAATGGAGTTTTGGATATGGTGAGGTGTTTCGCCCGCTAAAGGGGTCAAGATGTTGGTTATACGTATGTTTGGCAATGTTGTACGTGACTGAGTTTATGCTGCTGACATGGGCCTGAGGAGGGCTCCATCTTTATGGATCTTAGGGAGTCCATATATGCATGGAATGTTATCTTGTGGGTAGCAATTGTGGTATTGTATCCAGTCAATGGTTCCTCCTTTCTGTAGTTTCTGTAGGTATTCTATTATTCTCCTCTTGTAACCACTAGTTGGATCGCGTCTCAGCGGTTCATAGGTGTCGGTGTCGCTGAGTAATGACGTGATCTTGGCGTGGTGTCTGTTGTGTTGAGGATAACCGTGCATCTCCCCTTATCTGCTTAAAGGATAGTGATGTTTTCATCCTTGCTCAGGGCTGTCACGGCTTTCCTTTCCTCCATGGTTAGGTTGGTCCAACAATGTATTTGGTTTAGTCCTGCGACAAAGTTTTAATTTTCCCATTTCATGGACACGGCCTTGACCCTGGCTTACTTTCAGAGCCCTATGTAAGCCCAACAAGATCAAATGGAAGATCTTTTTTCCTGTGTTTTTTTTTAATAGTGCCCAACATCATTTAAAGTTAGCATTTCTGGCTATATATATATTTATATTTATATATTTATTATTTTTTTATTTTTTTATTTTAAATTGTTTTTTCATATACTTTAGTGATCTCTGTAGGAAAATTAGGCTCTGCATTTAACCCATCCTAGCTGTGTAGCTAGGAGCAGTGGGCAGCTGCCCGCCGTGCAGCACCCGGGGATCAACTCCAGTACGTCTTGCCATGCCTCGGTCAGGGGCACAGACTGGAGTAAAAACGCTAACATGCATGTCTTTTTCATGGTGGTGGAAACCGGAGCACCCGGAGAAAACCCACCACAGACATGGGGGAGAACATGCAAACTCCACACAGAGGACGACCTGGGACGACCCCAAGGTTGGACAACCCCGGAGTTCGAACCCAGGAACCTTCTTGCTGTGGGACGACCGTGCTAACCACTGCGCCACCATGCCACCCAATTTATAACCAAACTAGTCATTTAAGCCTACTTTGAAGCTTATTTTCTTGATGAAATGCAAGATCTTTCTTTTCAGACCTAACCCAAGAAATTCAGGACCTATACCTGTAGTAATGCCCTGGATGGTTAGCAGGATTACAATATGTAATCACCGTAGCATACTGTGGAGTTGCAGTCAAGGCCTTCAGTAGCCCCCCCTCCCCCAACACACACACACACAATTTCTCATATGGGTGCCGATACAGCCACATACAAAATACACTATCACACACTATATGCACTACTGGGTCAACACCAACAAGACAGCCGATCTTCAACAACCACAACGCACACCACTGTGCACCATAGCAGCTACTGCAGCATCACCATCACATCTTCCTTTACGTCACTTAGCGACCAGACTGCACACGCACACCACATGGCACAACAACAAAAACAACTAGAAGAGTGCACTCAGCAGGGTGCAGATCTCCGCCAGGTGGATCTCCCCTTCTCCGGTGCTCGGACTTGGCGACGAACCTCCCCCTTTTCACCTACCAGGGGAAGGGGCCCTTATCAAAAGACCTCAGATGTGTTTAACCGTTGTGGTTTTCGTGATATAAAATGAATGTCGGTGAATGACTTTCATTCATTGTAAAGCAACAAAGAAACAGTAAGAAAACAGCTCAGCAATGGGAAATGTCTTATTGTAGCTGCTAAAGGGATTTCCAGCTGTGACTGTGATTAATCCTACTTTTGAAATAGTATTTTCATAGCGGAGTTTTAACATTGGCATCTATGGTACATCCGCGTCCAACCCCCCTCATGATGTCAGTTAAACAAACATGGTGGTGAGGTGGATACAGTGAATTATCTTTGGTTTATCCAGTGTTTCTCCAGTTCTCCTGTGCTCAGATCAGCGGTGAGGCTTCCGATGGCCTCACGGTCTCACCACCCCACTTCTGACACCAATTTAGTGAATTCGGGGGGCAGCCGGGACACGAACTTGGGTCTCCCACACCACGGGCGACTATGCTAACCATACGACTAAAGGGTCCGACCCGTTAGCCAAGGTCTAGTGAGTCTATTTATCCGCGATCGTTACAGTATGTATGTATTGACTGAATAGGCTGTATAGATGGATGGATGGATGGATGGATGGATGGATGGATGGATGCTTTTGCCACTGTTAATCTGTTTAACAGATTAGGTAGTGACAAAATGTTACAATTAAACTGAATTAATTCCGTCAAAACTAGCCTCCTGTAAGATTATCTATTTACTCATTTGCATCTTTACACTATGACAGAGTATTGAGGCAAAGTAAAAAAAAAACTATATATATATATATATATATATATATATATTCATATTTTTCAAGAAATTAAGTTGGAATTTAAGGAATAAAGTCTGAATTTCAAAATAAGATTGAAATAATATTTTGAGCATTAACAGAACATTTTGAGAAAAGTGTTCAAAAGGTTTTTTATTTGACATTTTATGGTCACATGTCTTCGGTGAAGCACAACCCACTGTCCAGTAACCGAAACAAGAGCGGCACAGCTTCCTGAAAGCAAGAGAATCCAAGCAACTCCAGCGAGAGCTCAAGCACTTTGTGCTCCGACTCTGAATAATAAGATAATAATAATGTTAATAATAATAATATCCATCCATTATCCAAGCCGCTTATCATAATTAGGGTCGCGGGATGCTGGAGCCTATCCCAGCAGTCATTGGGCGGCAGGCAGGGAGACACCCTGGACAGGCCGCCAGGCCATCACAGATAATAATAATAATAATAATAAGAAGAAGAAGAAATTATAAAATATATAGTCATTATTTATTATTAAGATTATTATTATTTTTATAATAATCACTCATATATTTTCGTAATGTGTGTGTGTGTGTGTGGTGTTAGTGTAGATAGCGGGACCGAAAACTAAAGCACTTATGATCCTAATTATTTTTGGAGGTGGTAGGTATTGTTCCAGAGAGTAAGGGAAAAATCCCAGACAATTAAAATTATGCATAATTATGCATAAATATGCAAAATATGCATTTTTCTAAAAATGGCTAAAAAAAACACTTTTCTCGGCATTTCAGGTGATTCTGAGCATCTTTGATTTTCTTCACCTAAAAAAAAAATTTCTGGGACTTAGAAATGTTTTGGCATTATGCAAAATATATGCATTTTTGCAAAAATGCACTTATGATCCTACTTTTTTTGGGAGGTGGTAAGTATTGTTCCAGAGAGGACCAGAAAAATAGCAGAAATTTAAAATAATTATACTAATTATGCATAATTATGCAAAATATGCATTTTCTAAAAATGGCTAAAAAACCACTTTTCTCGGCATTTCAGATGATTCTGAGCATTTGGGGGGAGGGAGTTGGAGTGGGGGGGGGATTTAGGGGCAGGGGGAAGGCGGTTAGCTGGCAGGATGAAGAGGAGGGAGATTTAGACGGGTGGATAACCAAACCGCTACACTGTAGCGGGGTTCTTCTAGTAATAATAATAATGCTAAAATTAGTAATAAATAAAAATGAATAGCCGTAATAATAATAACTTCTAAAAAAACCAACAACAACAACAACAATGATAATAATAGTATGTTGTCTATCTCTGTTATTGTGTTAGTGTATGTGTATGTGTGTGTGTGTGTGAGTGTGACAATGATTTTGTTAAGATACAAGCTGTTGTCTCCTGACTAGATCCTTGCTTGTGTTGTATTAACTCTCAGATGTACGTCGCTTTGGATAAAAGTGTCTGCTAAATGAAATTGGAATTGGAATAATAACAACAACAACAACAACAATAATAATAATAATAATAATAATAATAGTAATAGTAAAAGACCTAAGAACTGTATTGATGCTTCCTAAGTGTGTTGCAGGACATCTGATATGCATTGTAGGAAAACTTTTACTGAATAAAAACACTAAAGCATCGTTTCCACACACGGGTTTGTCTTTGCTGTTCCCGTCGTCTGTATCCAGAAAGGTTGGTGTATCGGATTGCAGGGGGCTCCTTTAGCCTAGCGTCTGGCTGAATTCAGATCACTGGAACATGAGGCAGAAACGCTACAGGCAGCAGGTCTGCTGCTTCTTCTGCATTGTGTTTTTGCATGTGATAGGGTGTCTTCCAGCCGAGTGGCCTAAGAGATAAGCCACACACGTACTCACACGGTACACTCATGCGTGTAAGTGCACACGCACACAAACACAAAAAGGGGAAAGACACGTGCGTCTGTGTGAGGTAGATAAGAACACTGAACACAAGGAGTCACAAAAACCTTTTCTCTCATCCCTTTCCTTTTTCATTTTAATTTCACTTTCCCTTTTTCTCTTTGTCGCTTCGCAACACACGGGTACCCTCAAATTTCCCACCTGGACGCATGTGCTTACCTCGCCCTATGAAAATACAGCAGCTTCTCAAAACTACTATTTTGCAACAACTCTCAGTTGTTGTTGCTGTGAACGGCAACGCACACCTGGAGTGTCCTGGACGAGCTGGCTTCACATGGTCTTGTTGGACTGAAGCAGCCAAATGCATTAGCGAACTGAATGTAACATACACCCAATGGCAGAGGGGGTGGAGCAGCGACCGGGACTGCTCAGAAAATAGGGTAATTGGCCAACTACAATTGGGGAGAAAAAAAAGGGGGGTGCAAATTCCAAATTAAAATCTCTTGTGATCATTTGGAAAGTAACGCCAATCACAATGCCAAGCTTTATTTACCAATTGCAACACCCACTCCTCACAGGCGTCAACACTAGTTCAGGAGTGGCTAACCATGGGCCATGGAGAGCCATGTGTATGCAGGTTTTCATTCCAGCCAGACCCCACACCAGATGATTTCACCGATTAGCAACCTTTCAACCAAAAAGGAAGATTGTATCAGTGAAAGCCCCCACCAAAAAACAATTAAATCATTAATCACGATTATTTGTATGCCAATTAATCGTCAACTAAAACGTCGTGACTTATCAAATCAGCAGTTGAAAGTAAGTGCCAAATCATCAATCCATTTCTTGTAATCACTGATTTAATTTGTAAGCATTTCTTTGTATTTGAGTTTGGGGGTTTTTTTGGGAGTGGGGGGGGCTAAATGCTTTTCATTAAAGAGGACTTCTGTGGATGTGAAACCCCCCCCTCCTCTTCCCCTTGCTCCCCTGCGCTAGCAGACAATTGATTTAGCCATCCGTAAAAAAAAATGTTGCATGCCCACTTATTGACACACACTGGCACGGGCACCCTGCCCAGCACGCATACCAGGCACGCCCTGGAATTTGCCCACAAAACCGCTTAAGTGTGCACGCAAGGAGCTCTGCAGTATGAAGAGCTGGGCACGTAATGCACTCATGCGTGGACTTCCTGCCTATATTTCTATATGCACAAAAAAAAAGAGGTCGTCTCACACACGAACACATACAGGCACATTAATTCACATGCAAAGAAACAAACGTGCAAAAAATAATTAATAGGGCAGTCACGTAATAGCATGTGCATACCGATCACCCACAGAAATATTCGTGCCTCGGTTCCACAGTCTCTGCCTGTGTAATGTAACTAGTTCTGCTAAATAATAGGGACTAGTTAATGCTCCGCAGTGCTTAGACTCAAGTGTAGTCTGCCAGGAGTGTGAGCATGCATGAAGCAGCAGTAGTGTACGCAGCAGCATGTGTCCGTTTCAATGTGGCTCCTATTAAAGTTTAAAAAACCCACGATACTTGCACAGAGTGGTCATTAAACACTGCACTCTGGACATCTTTTTAACTGAGGTACCAGACCCATAAACAGGTTCAGAGAGCACAACCCAGATAGCATCCGGATGTGGGCCACTTCAGGCAATGATGCGGCACTGATGGTCTTCTTCTGGCCCTCACAAAACGGATGTGAGCCTGAAGTGGCCCACATGTATAATAGCAAATATGGCCCAAATATGCAAAATCATATGTGGGCCTTTTTTGGCAAAGATGCGGTGCTCTCGGCAACATGTAATCTGGATGTGACCCTGAAGTGGCCCGTGTGGTAAATGGTGAATATGGCCCAAATGTCACAAAACAAATATGGGCCACCTTTGGCAAACACTATGTGAAACATGCAGCATTGCTATGGTTTGGTTCTGGCCCAGATATGGCAAACAGGAGCGGGTCGCCCAAGTGCAATCATTCCACGCGGTATGTGGGCCGCATGAAAGTGTCAGTGTGGGACGGGTCCGGGCCACAGCAATTTGGTATCTGGGAATGCACCGTGTCCTTGTTGTTGTCTTTTCACTCGCTTTGTGAAAACTTCCTCTTTCTCTTTTACATGGCTACACACACAAACAGAAATCAAAACGGAGCACACATACCGAACAGCAGAAGAAGGTAACCAATTGGCTTCTTGCAAGATTCACCAAAGATATAGGGGGTATGGAATGTGAGATATTTGTTTTCAGGAATCAGGAGTCAGGAACATTTATTCATCATTTCTTTTCATGCACTTGCACACATGAAATGAAACGAAATACACCAGCCCACAGCAGTGCAACACAAAGACAAAAACACATCCAAACTGCAACAACGCATATAGCCAAACTGCCAAAAAAAAAAACCTACAAAAACACATATATCCGACAAATCCAAAATTTCAAAAAATAAAGAATCACTGTCCAAGAGAAGCAAACGCCAGGATGACTGTCAGAACTGCTGGTGTGCGTGGGCTAGCAGTTAGCTTAGACCTGCCCCGCTTCCGCGTCCTGTCAGACCGCCCTCGGTGTTTCCTCCTCAGGCGCAGCTCCAGGCAGGGCCGTGGTCCCTGGGCCCACCAGGCGCGGCAGACCAGGCTCCCCCTGCCGATCTTTCTTTTTCACTCTCAAACTGAGTAACCAGACACTTGGGCAAGCTTTTCACTGTGGCACCAATGGCGAAACTACCATATATGCAGGTAATGCAATGTAGCTGCACTGGGGCCTGCAACAGTTTAGGGCCCGCACGCACGGCACCCTCTTTATCTCATCACTATCATAGCAAAGATCTCGAGCACTGTGCCTATGGTATACGATATGTACAACAATGTGCAGTGTGCCCGTGTGTAATTGTGGACATGCGTACTATGCAGTAGAATAGACGACTTCCCACAGCGAAAAGCCCGAAGAGTGCCCCTATGCTGTAAGTAGAACTTATTCATTATTTAGTTGACCAATAATTAACCTACACATTTGTGTTTGGTGTTTGTAAGGCCAATAGGCAGACATGGATAATGGTATCGATGTGCGGGTAAGCGGTCACCGATTGGGCGTCTGGGTGGCATGGCGGTCTATTGCTTTGCCTACCAACACAGGGATCGCTGGTTTTAATCCCTGTGTTACCTCTGACATGGTCGGGCGTCCCTACAGACACAATTGGACATGTCTCCAGGTGGAAAGCCGGATATGTGCATGTGTCCTGGTCGCTGCACTAGCGCCTCCTCTGGTTGGTCAGGCGCCTGTTCGAGGGAGGGGGGGAACTGGGGGAAATAACATGATCCCCCCACGTGCTATGGCCCCCTGGCGAAACTCACTGTCAGGTGAAAAGAAGCGGCTGGGGACTCCACATGTATTGGAGGAGGCATGTGGTAGTCTGCAGCCCTCCCCGGATTGGCAGAAGGGGTGGAGCAGCAACCTGGATGGCTCGGAAAATAGGGTAATTGACCAAATACAATTGGGGAGGAAAACGGGGGTGGGGGTGGGGCATCACCGATTATGTTTTCATCTGTAATGGTACTCCAACACTAATGAGCCCCTCATTGCTGCTGATTCCGGCCACATCCGTATTCTCATCCTCCTGGACCTCTCTGCAGCCGTCGACACTATTTCCCTCACCATTCACCTCAACCGCTTATCTGAATACCTGCGCCTCACTGGTGTAGCTCTCTCCTGGTTGCAGTTATATCTCACCAACAGGAAACAGTTTGTCACTACCAGAGACTCCAGATCCACCCTAACTCCAGTCAACCAAGGCGAGCCACAAGGCTCCGTGCTTGTTTAAGTTTCCATTGCTACGCTGATGACATGCAGCTTTAGGTCAGCACTAGACCAGCCTCTCAGCTCCCCCCACGATCCCTTGTCAGCTGCCTCCACCAAATAAAAATCTGGATGTCATCAAATCTACTCAGGCTAAATACCAGTAAGACTGAGGTCACGGTTGTGGTTTCCAAGGCGCTGCTCTGGAAGATTGGAGATCTTTTCCTTGACATGGATGGTTGCTCCATCTGCTCATGCCTAGAAGTCCGCAAATTTGGTGCCATTCTGGACTCTACCCTCTCATTCTAGTCACACATCAAATCTGTCACCAAATCTGCTTTCGTTCACTTCAAAGCCATCTCCAGACTCCAGCTATTACTCTATGTCTCCATGGCGGAGACCATCATCCATCACCTCTAGTCTGGATTATTCAGTGGAGTCCTGTCCGGGGTACCTAGCAAAGCCCTAGACAGGCGTCAGTATGTGCAGAATTCAGCTGCCAGGGTGCTCACCCGCACCGAGCCCTGGCCACACATTACTCCCACCCTTGTCCACCTTCACTGGCTCTCGGTCAAATCCTGCATTTCTTATAAAATCCTCCTCCTCACCTGTAAATCCCTCCATGCCATTACCCCCCCCCCCCCAGTACCTATCAGACATCCTCAACCCCTATATTCTGTCCCGGAATCTGTGGTCTGCAGACACGGGCCTGCTTTCCATCCCTCATACCAGCCTGCGGACTTTTGGGGATAGAGCCTTTAGTGTGGCAACCCCCACCCTTTGGAACTGTATTCCAGCAGAGATCCACAACACTGCTGCATTGGACAACTTTAAAAGACTACTGAAAACCTACCTTTCTACTAAGGCCTATGGTCTGTAGTCTTTTGGTGTTTGTTTTAATCTTTTTTTGTTCTTATTTAATGTGAAGTGTCAGTGTCCTTGGGTTCATTGAAAGACGCTATACAAAGCTAAGTTGCTGTTGTTGTAATCTAGATACACAGTGATTTATGTATGGGTTACATACGCTGATAGTTTTTGGGTTTTTTTTCCCTTTAATTTTTAGTTTGTTTGAATCTTTCCTTGTTACTTGAGAAAAATCCTATTGGTTGAATTAATTCGCTGCTCGGTTGCACACACTGACCCACACAGAGTCAGCAGACAGAGCGGCTACATTCTTTTGTTCATTTGCTACTTTCATTTTTGTTTCTTTTGTTTGCTTTCTTGGTAGATAGACTGTTGCATGTGACCTCTCTCTCTCTCTGTCTTCACTTTATCACACGCGTTCTGCCTGCGGGCATGCACATAGCCTTCCACACACAAACACCTCTTCCTTTCGGCATGAAGCGACGCGCACACAGGCATGCCCCACACACACACACACACACACACACACACACACACACACACACACTATTTGCACAGCCCGCTACCTGATTTCACCCTTTGTGCCTTGCTCATTGCATAGCTGCTCATCATTGACTGCACTTGATCAGTCTAAGTTAGATAATTAGTGTTGATCACTATTAGTTTAATGATTAGTGTTGATTATTTCAATAAATTGTTTCATTCCCACATAGCATCCGGATTTGGGGCCACTTCAGGCAACTATGCGGCACTGATGGTCTTCTTCTGGCCCTGACAACATGGATGTGAGCCTGAAGTGGCCCACATGTATAGCAGCAAATATGGCCCAAATATGCCAGATCAAATGTGGGCCTTTTTTTGGCAAAGATGCGGTGATCTGGGCAACATGTGATCTGGATGTGACCCTGAAGTGGCCCGTGTGGTAAATGGTGAATATGGCCCAAATATCACAAAACAAATATGGACCACCTTTGGCAAATATGTGGCACATGCGGCATTGCTATGGCTTGGTTCTGGCCCAGATCTGGCAAATAGGAGCGGACCGCCCAAGTGCCATCATTCCACTTGGTATGTGGGCCGCATGAAAGTGTCGGGTGTGGGACGGGTCCGGGCCACAGCAATTTTGCTATCTGGGTTGGAATAAGCTGATGTCCTGCCTGTTTTCTGACAGTACACACTGACATCATCCACTGCCAAAGTACTCCAGTTGGGGCAACACTGATTATTCCATCAACTTGAATGGTTCAATTATAACTACTGAACACCAAAATGAATGGTCGATAAATTTTGAGACTGCATTTGTGAGAGTGATTTGATTATTTCATCAATCTTAGTAGTTTAATTATATAATATTAAACACCAAAATTAATGGTTGATAAATGTATGTAACTGATTTTGTGAGACTGATTTGATAACCCCGCTGCACCCACATCGACTTCCGGTTTGCCGTCTGCCATTTACCGGATTCCATGTGAATGCAGCATCGTGCACATGACTTATATTATGGCACCTGTACACGTTGTACTGACAGATTGGTGCCTAAAGGGGTGTTATCTCAGAAAACCTAAAATCGTCATTTGTATTTAAAGAGAATATCCCCACCAGATCAAACACCTTTAAAGTGTCAGCCCTCATCTTCTCAGCCAAGTGCCCAGCAGACGCCTCAGCAATCACTTTAAGTCAATTGCCACATATCCAGAAGACGCCAGGGAATCGTGTGTGTGTGTGTGTGTGTGTGTGTGTGTGTGTGTGTGTGTGTGTGTGTGTGTGTGTGTGTGTGTGTGTGTGTGTGTGTGTGTGTGTGTGTGTGTGTGTGTGTGTGTGTGTGCCCACGGTTTAGTTTCAAGTGTGTGTTTGTGCACTTATATAATCTCATCCATGTGTGCACATATTGGAAAGTGTGTATGTGTGCTTTGGTACGCTTTGTACGTATAATGTTATATGGATGTTTGACTCCCCCCTTCTCTCTCAGGATCAGAATTATATTTATTGAGAAGTACTTCAACAGCATACAAGGAATTTGATTTGGTATGTTATTTGGTACGTGCATGAAGGAAAAATTAACAGCCACAGTAAGGTAACAGTTAAAAGAATGATAAAATATACTGAAATATATATTCATTCATTCACTCATCATCAGCCATTTGTCTGAGGTTGGGCAGCAAGCTAAGTAGGGCACTCCAGACGTCCCTCTACCCAGCAACGCCCTCCAGCTCCTCCTGGGGGACCCCAAGGCATTCCCAGGCCAGACTGGACATGTAGTCCCTCCAGCATGTTCTGAGTTTACCCCAGGGTCTCCACCCAGTTGAACATGCCTGGAAACCCTCCAAAGGAAGACGCCCAGGAGGCATCCTAATCAGATGCCCGAACCACTTCAACTGGCTCCTTTCGACGTGAAGGGGCAGCAGCTCTACTCCGAGCTCCCTCCAGATGTCCGAGCTCCTCAACCTATCTCTAAGGCTGAGCCCAGACACCCTACGGCGGAAACTCATTTCAGCTGCTTGTATCCGCGATCTCACCCTTTCGGTCACTACCCAAAGCTCATGACCATAGGTGAGGATTGGAACAAAGATTGACTGGTAAATTGAGAGCTTTGCCTTCCAGCTCAGCTCTCTCTCAACCACAATGGTCTGGTACAATGTTCGCATTACTGCTGATGCTGCACCAATCCGCCTGTCAATCTCCCACTCCATCCTACCCTCACTCGTGAACAAGACCCCGAGATACTTGAACTCCTTGAGTTAAGGCAACAAATCAAAGAACAATCCACAATTTTCCGGGACAGAACCATGGCCTCAGACTTGGAGGTGCCAACTCTTATTCTGGCCTTTTCACATTCAGCTGCAAACCGCCCCAGTGCGCGCTGGAGGTCGTGTTCTGATGAAGCCAAAAAAAAAAAAAAAAAAAAACATCTGCGAAGAGCAGATATGAAATTCAGAGGTTCCTAAAATGGACACATTCCTCACCTTGGCCGCGCCTTGAGAGCCTGTTCATGAATATCACAAACCTATTTGGAGACAAGGGACAACATTGGCGGAATCCAACACCCACCGAAAAGGTGTGTAACTTTGTGCCGAGAATACGGACACAGCTCTCACTTTGGTTATATAAGGACCATATGGCTTTTAGCAACTGCCCCGGTACCCCATACTCCCACAATACCCCCCACAGAGTGCCCCAGGGTACATGGCCATAAGTTTCTTCAAGTCCACAAAACACATGTAGACTGGCTGATCAAACTCCCATGCCTCCCTCAGCATTTCCGCAAAGTTAAAGAGTTGATCTATTGTTCCATGGCCAGGACGGAATCCGTATTGGTCCTCCTGGATCCGACATTCGACAGTCTGTTGGAACCTCCTTACCAGCACTGTAGAGTAGACCTTCCCAGGGAGGCTGACCAGTCTGATGCCCTGATAATTGAAGCACACCCTCCGGTTGCCTTTTTTAAATATGGGAACCATCACCCCAGTCTGCCACTCCACAGGTACTGTCCAAGACCTCCCACTGAAGAGGCTTGTCAGCCAAGACAGTCCACCAATGTCCAGAGCCTTCAGCATCTCAGGGCGAATCTCATCCACACCACCGAGGAGCATCTTAACTACCTCAGAGACCTCTGCCAGGGATATGGGTGGGGCTTCCCCCAAGCCTTCAGATTCTATCACCTCCACTGAGGATGTGTTAGCCGGGTTCAGGAGCTCCTCAAAGTGTTCTTTCCACCGCCTGACAACATCCCCAGTCTGGGTCAGCAATTCCCCTCCCTGGCTTAACATAGCCTGAGTCAAGCCCTGCTTCCCCTTCCTGAATCGCCGGAGGGTTTGCCAGAACTTCCTTGAGGCCATCCAAAAGTCCTCCTCCATAGGCTGGCCGAACTCCTCCCATCCCGAGTTTTTTGCTTCCGCAACAACTGAAGCCGCAGCCCTTCTGGCCTCCTGGTACCTGTCTGCTGCTTCAGGAGACCCCTGGGCCAACCAAGCCAAAAAGGCCTCCTTCTTCAGCCTGACAGCTTCCCTCACTTCTTGTGTCCACCAGTGGTTTCTTAGGTTGCCAACTGGGGGCGTGCTGGAAAGGCCTACTGCTATATATGGGGAAGAAGCTGTTCTTGTGGCATGAGATTTTGGTTTTTATAGACCTTAACCTCTTGCCAGAGGGGAGAGTTTTGAAGAAAGCATGGGCTGGGTGGGAAGGGTTGGCCATGATCTTTCCTGCTCACCTCAGTGTCCATGGGGCGTGCAGGTCCTGGAGGGTTGATAGGTTGCAGCCAATCACCCTCTCAGAAGAGCGAATGATGCGCTGCAGTCTGTTCTTGTCCTTGGTAATGGCAGCAGTGTACCAGATAGTGATGGTGGAGGTGAGGTTGGACTCAATGTTGGCAGTGTAAAAGCACACCATCATTGACTTTGGTAGGTTGAACTTCTTCAGCTGCTGCAGGAAGTACAACCTCTGCTGTGTCTTCTTGGTGAGGGAGCTCATGTTCGGCTCCCACTTGAGGTCTTGGGTGATAATGGTGCCCAGGAACCCAGGAAGCAGAAGGATTTCACAATGTCCACTGGTGAGCCACACAGGGTGATGGGGGTGGGTGGGGTGTGGTCTTTCTGAAGTTCACAACAATCTCCACTGCCTTTAGAGCACTGATCTCCTAGTTGTTTTGGTCACACCAGGTCACCAGATGGCTAATCTCCCACCTGTAAGCAGA
The DNA here is from genome assembly GCF_029633865.1 of Lampris incognitus. Lineage (NCBI taxonomy): Eukaryota > Metazoa > Chordata > Actinopteri > Lampriformes > Lampridae > Lampris > Lampris incognitus. Next base: position 47,906,097 of record NC_079212.1, on the reverse strand, counting down.
CTCATCCCTACCAGGGATGAGCCCAGTGAGGGTGGTGTCATCAGCAAACTTCGGGAGCTTGACTGATTGGCGACTGGAGATGCAGCTGTTTGTATTCAGGGAGAAGAGTAGAGCGGAAAGGACACAGCCTTTGGGGGAACTGGTGCTGATGAATCGCGACTCTGAGACGTGTTTCCCCAGCTTCACATGCTGCTTTCTATCAGATAGGAAGTCGGTGATCCACCTGCAGGTGGGCATAGGCATATGCAGCTGGAAGAGCTTGTCTTGCAGCAGATCCGGGATGATGGTGCTGAAGACAGAACTGGACCCCACAAATCAGATTCTGGCATAAGTTCCTGCAGAGTCCAGATTCTGGAGGATGAGGTGAAGCGCCATGTTTACTATATCATCTACAGACATTTTGGCTCTGTAGGTGAACTGCAGGGAGTCCATGAGTGGTTTGGTGATGGTTTTAAAGTGGGACAGTACAAGGCACTCAAAAGACATCATTACCACAGAGGGTCAGGGTGATGTGTCTGTAGTCATTGAGTCCTATAGTCCTTGGTTTTAAGGGGACAGGGGTGATGGTGGAGGTCTTCAAGCAGACTGATACATGACATGTCTCCAGTGAGGTGTTAAAAATGTCTGTGAACACTGGCAACAGCTGATCAGCATAGTGCTTCAGGATGGAGCGAGAGACAGAATCTGGTCCAGCTGCTTTACGGGGGTTCTGCCTTTTGAACAGCCTGTTAACATCCCTCTCCAGGATGGAGAGGGTTGTCATTGTGGTAGCGGAGGAGGAGGCCTGCAAGGTGGGCGGTTGTAGAGAAGCCCGGGCCCCTGCTGAGGCATGGGATGAGGAGCTGGTGGTCAGAAGCTGGTGGATGGAGTCACGGGGGATGGTGTCAGGACTGACCCCTTTTCTTTTAAATCGACAATAGTATTCATTCAGATCAAAGGCTATGCGCAAGTCATTAGTGGAGTGGGGGGCTTTCCGTTTGTATTTGGTTATACGTATGTCTGAGGCCCTTCCAAACAGAGGCTGAGTTGTTTTCTGAGAAATGTTGTTGAAGTTTCTCAGAGTAAAGTCTTTTAGCATCTCTTACTGCCTTGCTAAACCTGGGTTTAGATGCTTTAAACCAGATCTTGTCCCAACTCCTAAAGACTTCCTCCTTTTCTAACCTTAGCTGTGTGAATTTAGCTGTAATGCAACTAACCCTGGTGTGTGATGGTACACAGCTGTCCTCACAGAAGCTGATGTAAGACGCCACAGCCTCAGTGTACTTATTCAGACTGTTGGTGGAAGCACTGAAAACATCCCAGCCAGTATAGTCCATGCAAGCGTGAAGATCCTCCACAGCTTCACTGGTCCACTTCTTAGATGTTCTAATAACATGTTAAGAGTTTTAATTTCTGCCTGTATGCAGGAATCAGGTGGACTATGACGTAGTCAGAGTGTCCCAGTGCAGCGCAGGTGACCGTGTGATAGGCACTGTTGATTTTAGTGTTACAGTGATCTAAAGTGTTCATCTCCCCAGTCGGGCATTTAATCAGCTGATAGTATTTAGGTAGTTCATGGCTGAGGTCCCCCCCCCCTTTTTCTCCCCAATTGTATCTGGGCAATTATCCCACTCTTCCGAGCTGTGCCGGTTACTGCTCCACCCTCTCTGCCGATCTAGGGAAAGCCGCAGACTACCACATGCCTCCTCTGACACATGTGGAGTCGCCAGCTGCTTCATTTCGCCTGACAGCGAGGAGTTTCGCCAGCGCGTGGGAGGATCACGCTATTCCCTCCAGTTCCCCCTCCCCCAACTGACCAGAGGAGGCGCTAGTGCAGCGACCAGGACACATACCCACATCGGCTTCCCACCCGCAGAAACGGCCAACTGTGTTTGTTGGGACGCCCGAACAAGCCGGAGGTAACTGTAACAATAGGAACTATTGTTAGGAACCATTGTTTAGTTCCTTGTTTACACAGGGGTCGTTTATGTTGTTGCACCTGGAATAACGGACCGAGCATGGTGCATAACCTTAGGTGCCGAAGTTATTATTAAAGTTTATAGCCCAGTGGGGTTGAAACGAGTTGTAACGTCTCATTAGTAGAAGGAAACAACACACTTTAACATGGTGGCAGCGGCGGACGACTCGGTTTGAAGTTAGGTGCGGAAAAGTTTCTAGGAGCGGGAGAGCGGTTAGTGTTCCTAAGCAACGTTCAGTATATGTTAGCATTAGCTGCTAGCGTGAGACTGCCGTGTGACATGGATGGGCTAAAACCACCGCAAACGTTATGTCTGGACTCAAGCAACCTTTCGAAGACATGGAAGGCCTGGAGGGACGAGTTTGCTCTGTATGTGGATTTAGCCATGGCTGACGCCGATGACAAACAGAGGGTGAAACTGTTCAGCTATCTTGTCGGGGAGAGCGGCAGGGAACTTATGGACACGTTACTGGGCGACACACCGAAAGATGCATGGAAGTTAGATGACGTTATCAAGAAGTTTGATGATCACTGCGACCCCAGCGTTAACGAGACTGTGGAACGTTATCGTTTTTTACAAGAAACCAGGGCACCAGTGAAAATATAGACCATTGTGTCATGGAACTGAGAGTGTTGGCAAGAACATGCAACTTTGGGACAGTGAGAGACTCGCTCATTCGGGATCGGATTGTGTGTGGAGGTAACAACACAATCGTAAGAGAAAGACTGCTCCGAGAGAAAAACTTGACACTGGACACATGTTTGCAGCTGTGCAGAGCCGCTGAGCTCTCAACGGACAATGTGAAAACCATCTCGGGATCAATGGTGGAAGAGGTACATGCAGTGCAAGGAGCACAGTATCGGAAACAGACGAGCAACACTGTGGAGTGCAGATATTGTGGAAAAACGCATGAGAAAAGTAAACAAAAGTGCCCGGCGTTTGGGAAGAAGTGCACAAAGTGTGGAAGAGAGAACCACTTTGCAGCAAAATGCAGAGTAAAACCGGAACTAAGGAAAAAGAAATATGTGAGTAAAATAACAACTGAATCTGAGAGTGATGAATATGAAGATATTATCACCTGTGTCACTGAAACTGAGAAAATGAAGAAAACTCAGCTTCTCTATGCTGGCATGCTTCTAGGCAAGGACATGATCAGATTCCAAATAGACTGTGGTGCCAGTTGCAATATCATCCCAATTAACCTGCTGAATCCTGATGCCAAATTAGAACACACAAAGAGTGTACTAGTAATGTACAATAAAACCAAATTAAAACCACTGGGAAAATGTAAAGTGAAAATAAGAAACCCGAGAAACAACAAGCTATATCGCTTAGAGTTCCAGGTGGTGAATGCAGCTGGTACAGTGCCTCTGCTGGGTAGGAGAGCCAGTGAGGCCATGACATTGATAAAAGTGCAATATGAAAACGTCATGACAATAGGCAGTATTGTCACAACAGAAACCACAACAGGACAGTGGATAATGGGACAAATTAAAGATGAGTATGCTGATGTGTTCATTGGCGATGGCTGCCTCGAGGGAAAATACAAAATAGAGGTGGACAGCACAGTGAAACCAGTACAGCTGCCAAAGAGGCGGGTCCCAGTCGCCATGATGAAACCATTGAAGGACGAGCTACAGGACCTACAGCAAAGAGGGATCATAACACCTGTGGAATGCAGTACAGATTGGATCAGTGCAATGGTGGTGGTACAGAAACCAAGTGGGAAACCAAGAGTGTGTATCGATCCCAAGCCTTTGAACAAAGCTCTAAAGTGCAGTCACTTCCCACTGCCAACCATTGAGGACATTTTACCGGACTTGTCAAAAGCAAAAGTGTTCACAGTGTGTGATGTCAAGAGTGGATTCTGGCATGTGCAGCTGGAGGAGGAGTCCAGCTATTTAACAACATTTGCCACTCCATTCGGATGTTACAGGTGGCTGAGGATGCCAATGGGGATAAGTCCGGCCCCAGAAATCTTTCAGAGAAAGCTCACACAAGCGCTGGACGGTGTACCGGGCTTGTACATTATAGCTGACGATGTACTGATCACAGGCCAAGGGGAAACATAGGAGGAAGCTGAGCATGACCATGATGGAAAACTGAGACTGTTTCTTGAAAGATGCAGACAAAAGAACATCAAGCTGAACAAAGACAAATTCAAGCTGAGACAAAAGGAGACCACATAATTTGGACACCGCCTGACGGCTGATGGACTCAGGGCGGATCCAGAGAAAGTGCTTGCCGTTGAGAAGATGCCGGCACCGACTGATGTGAAAGGAGTGCAAAGGCTGCTAGGTATGGTAAATTATCTAGCCAAGTTTTGTCCCCACCTCCCAGACCAGTGCATAGTGTTGAGAGATTTGACACACAAAAACAGGGAGTGGAACTGGACAGCACAGCACGAGGAGGCTTTCCTCAAATTGAAAGAGACTATAGCAAAGGTCCCAGTACTGAAATATTACAACCCAGATGAGGAACTCACAGTGCAGTGTGACGCTTCAGACACAGGCTTAGGCGCAGCGCTCATGCAGATGGGTAAGCCAATAGCATTTGCAAGCAGAGCACTCACTCAAACAGAGGGTGGGTATGCACAAATAGAAAAGGAGTTCTTAGCAATGGTTTTTAGCATGGAAAGATTTCACCAGTACACATACGGCCGAAAGTGACGGTGCAAAGTGATCACAAGCCGTTGGAAACAATAGTGAGAAAACCTCTACTAAGTGCACCCAAAAGGCTGCAGGGCATGATGCTGCGCATACAAAAGTATGATCTAGATGTAGTATATGTGCCAGGTAGAGACATGCTGCTAGCAGACACTCTGAGCAGAGCTTATCTTCCTGAGAGTGCTCCGGATGCAGAACTAGAGACTGTCAACATGGCACAACACTTACCTATCGCAGCAGACAGGCTACATGATATACGATCTGCCACAAAAGAGGATGAAACACTGCAGCTTCTCATCAAAATGATGCAGCAAGGATGGCCTGACGATGAGTCAAAAACACCAAGGGAAATCAAGCCCTACTTCTCATTCCAAGAGGAGTTAAGCCACCAAGATGGAATAGTGTTCAGGAGTGAGCGCGCTGTCATCCCTGATGCATTGAGGAAAGACATCACTTGCCGCCTACACGCATCACATCTGGGCGTGGAAGGATGCCTACGGAGGGCTAGGGAGTGTGTCTATTGGCAGGGCATGAACGACCAAATAAAATCATATATAGCAAAGTGTGACATCTGCAGATCAATGGACATTAAGAAAAAAAAGAAACACTAATGTCACATGATGTGCCAAGCAGGCCGTGGGCAAAGGTGGGCACGGATCTGTTCATGTTTGAAAACAAAGACTACCTCATAATTGTTGATTTTTTCTCAAATTTTTGGGAAATAGATTACCTGGCAGATACCAAGTCAACCACAGTGATACAGAAGCTGAAAGCTCATTTTGCCCGCCAAGGTATCCCAGATATTGTAATCTCAGACAATGGCCCACAGTATTCGTCACAAGAATTCCAGAAGTTCAGTCGACTGTGGGGATTTCAACATAAAACCTCATCACCAGGTTACCCGCAAAGCAACGGCAAAGCTGAGTCAGCCGTTAAGACAGCAAAAAGACTCTTGCTCAAAGCCAAGGCTGCTGGACAGGATCCTTATCTCGCCCTTCTGGACCACCGCAACACACCATCACAGGGTACTGATACCACACCAGCACAGCGGCTGCTCAGTCGCCGTACCAAAACACTACTGCCAACCAAGGCAAGCCTGTTACAGCCGAAAGTTGTGCAGGTGAAACAGGATTTACAAAATAACCAACAACGGCAGAGGGCATACTACGACAGGTCGGCTAAAGACTTGGACATGCTTGCCCCAGGTGAATGTGTGAGAGTTCAGCCTCTCGCACCCCACACTGGCTGGAGAGTGGGCAAGGTGCTGAGGCCGGTCGATAGGAGATCCTATGAGGTCCAGCTGCACACGGGTGGTGTCATCAGGAGAAATCGCAGACACCTCAGGCATGCACCAGGGGCAATCTTCACTGACACTATGGACATGGAGATCAGCAGCCCCAGTCAGCCAGAGAGTGTTGAACCCGGACATTCAGAGAGTGTTCCTTCTCGCAGTGTCTTAGCAGGAAACAAAACCAAGGACACTGGTGACAGGGCCAACCCTGTTACCACCAGATCAGGCTGCTCTGTTGTGCAGCCGCAGCGATACAAAGACTTTGTGACCTCACACAGATGAATGGATCTGTAGAACTAATGGACTTGGGGGGGGGGGGCATGAATGAAAAAAAAGGGAAAAAAAGAGAATCAAAAATGTTGTGTACATGTGTTCTTGTTCACCTGGTTATCTGCAAGTTGAGGTATTCATTTACACATTGGTTATGTTAAACTGTGAAGAAAAGCCATAGCACTTTGATACACAGTCATTGATAATGTTCATTTTCATTAGGAGCTATAAGTAACTGATAAATATATGTCATTGTTAATATGAAAAACATTTTGAATGTTGATATTCGTACACTGTTAGTAGCAAAGAGTTTTGTTTGTATTTTATTGTTTACAGCAATAGACAATTAAAAAATGTATTAAAGGTTCTAAAAAAAAGAAGAAACTCTGAAAAGAGAAAGGATGTAACAATAGGAACTATTGTTAGGAACCATTGTTTAGTTCCTTGTTTACACAGGGGTCGTTTATGTTGTTGCACCTGGAATAACGGACCGAGCATGATGCATAACCTTACGTGCCGAAGTTATTATTAAAGTTTATAGCCCAGTGGGGTTGAAACGAGTTGTAACGTCTCATTAGTAGAAGGAAACAACACACTTTAACAGTAACACGTCGATTCGAAGTGGCGATCCTCGTGTTGGTAGGCAACGGAATAGACCGCCACGACACCCGGACGCCCGAGATTCCTTTTATTAAGGTCATCAAGGATAATAACGACAGTCCAGGTTTGTCCAATCTAACCACAGTATCTGGTCGGCGAGCATGCGCTGTGCCTCCTGCACGTCGCCCTGCGGTGGGTGGAATGTAAACTACGACCAGAATCTAGCGAACTCACGGGGGGAATAGAATGGTTTACAATTGATGAAAAAGTTTCCAGAACAGAACAATGCCGCAGAATCATTTCACACCAGCCACAAATAAAATACTTCCACCTTTCGTTTTGCCGGAGAGCCCGGTGCCACGAGCCCCTCCGTACAGCTGCAGCGCAGAGTCCGGGGTTGATCCACACAGCCAAGTTTTCGCGAAGCACAAAACGCAAGATAAGGAAAATTCATACCTTTGACCAAAATGTCCAGTATTTCCACAGATGGGATGAGAAACATGGGAAATAAACACAGGTCCTCCAACCCATACGACCACATAGGCCGTTTGTCCTCTAATACGACCCACAGGAGCGTTTCCTAAATTAGCGCCCCCTACCTGCGGCAGGAGATATGCCACAGATGCTTTTGCCTCTGTGGATTGTGGGTTTTTAAAACAATGTGAGAACAATAGAATATGTAGTCAGTGAGTTTTGTGTTGTTTCGCCGTCTGGTATTGAAACTAAAATTGCTATTGGCAGCATGTTTACCTATGAATAATGTTATAAGAGCTAACTTAACGTTAGTCAGAAAGTCAGCTAGCGTGGACATTATAACCACTAGATATTAAATTTTGCTTTTATTAATATTCGTTCTCACGAGAGCTTATTGCTTGTTGTTACAGGGAAAGCAACGTTATAATTACAGAGGACCGCGAGGAAGTAGCGTAAAACATAACTATAGGTCGTAATGAGCTGCTTGTACAAACGAGCTATGGGGTCGTTTTTTGGTGTGAGGACAGTCTCATTGTAGCAAAACACGGAGTTTGCAAACATAATGATACAAAACAATTTACACCAACACACCGAGGCTGAACATCCGCGGTGCCAACTTGGGGCTTGACTTGACTTGACTTGACTCACTCTCAATCTCTCTCACTCTCACTCTCTCTCTCTCTCTCTCTCTCTCTCTCGCAAACATCAGTTGTCTCTAGTGCCACATTGGTAAAGCCTTTGGTGTGTCTTTACGGGGTTATGAATTTGTGGGGAAACAATTATCATTATTATCATCACAGTCAGATTAAGGGGGGCAGTACGGGTGGGCGGAAGAGACAGATGAAGAGAGAGAATGAAAAGTGGAGATGGAAAATCTCTCTCTGAACCATAATTTCTTCAAAGTATGACTTTAGTGAGGCTTTCGTTCCAAAAAAGAAACACAAGCATTTTGCAAAGAGAAATTTTGCGAGGCCATGTTCATTACTTTTATCATCAAAGATACCAAACATGCAAGATATTTGTCACTGAAGGTCTTTGTTTGGCTACTAACAACTGAAAAAAGTCCAAATCGAACGTCGGGCCAGTGATCATTTTGTGAGGGGAGTGGGTGCGAGATAGTGGAGATCTCATTTTGGGTAACGCCTGCAAAGATTCATTCATTTTGAAACTGAGATTCATCTGTCACACACTCCACACACTGAGGGGATGAGGAAAGAGGTGGAACATCAGAAAAAGGCCGAGGGAATAGACAGATTTGGCTGGGGTTGAGGGAACGGTTGTGGGATATGGAGGTAAGGAGAAGTGGAAGGAAATGGACGGGAGCAGGCAGGCAGAGAGAGGGAGGGAGAGTGTGAGCTGATAAGGCGGAATAAAGACGGAGAGGAAGGAAGAAGAAACAGGAGAAAAGACTGGGGGAGGTAAAAAAAAAAGGTGGAAAAAGGAGGTAATTCGGAGAAAGAGTGAAGATTGATGGGTAAAGGAGTCCAAGGAAAATGACAAACGGCCAAATGAGAAAGGTAAGGGGTTAAGGCCGAAGTAGTAATATAGACGAGCAGGGGGATGGGGAGAACAGAGTGTGTGTGTGTGTGTGTGTGTGTGTGTGTGTGTGTGTGTGTGTGTGTGTGTGTGTGTGTGTGTGAGCAAGAGAGAGAGAGAGAGAGAGAGAGAGAGAGAGAGAGAGAGAGAGAGAGAGAGAGAGAGAGAGAGAGAGAAAGAGGAACTGTGTTGAGGGGGGAGGGGAAGAACTGCTACAAAAGCTACTTCTCTCAGTTATAATTGCATCAATTAGTTGATGGGGCTGCCACGATGACAGTGTTTGAGGCGTCGCCACGACAACCAGGCGGCAACTGCTCCCATAGGCAGGGGTGGGGTGGGGGATGCTGGAGTAAGCCACGCAAATGGTGAAAGCTAACACTGGTGTACTTTCAGCGTTAACTATTGATTAAATAAATCTGTCCTGGGTTGTAGGTGAGTAGCAGCACGGGGACAGCGTCTGCACTGGAACAGGTGTAATTTTAGTGTCCATACAAAAAAAACGAAGCACCCCAGCACACTGACAACAATATTGATAAAATACTTCAGGAATCTGCGTCCTGTCAAACCGCCCTCGGTGTTACCTCCTCGGGTGCAGCTCTGGGCAGGGCCGTGGTCCCTGGGCCCACAGGACGCAGCAGACAGCAGACCAAGCTCTTGCAACCGATCCAGCGGCAGCTCTCCCAGCCATCAAACGAAGACAAAAATTTAGACACAGACGTGGACAAAGACGCTGCATGGACGGTACTGGGTGAGCCCGCTTTTTTTCCACTGTGCGCCATATCATTCCGCCCAATCTAAACTAGACTAAACACTAGAGACAAGCTGCGTAGTGTGATATAGTTCCTAATTTACAATATAAACATGTTCATCAAATCATGACCCATTAATCAAATCATACAAAATATCCAACCAATATCAAAATAAGATAATCTTCAAACCAGATCTTCACAGAAATAAATTTCATCTAACATTCTTCCCTTTCGTCAGATGAAATGTCCCCGTTTCAATGAGTCGGTCCATCCAGGTCCGTCCGTCCGGACTCATCCTCATACTTGTGGACGCAACTTGACATGTACAACTTGAAACTTTTCACCTGTTTGCTGGTAGGTGCAGGGGAAAGTTTGTCGAAGTCACTCAGCTCTTTACTCCTGCCCATTTCTCCTGCAACAAACACGTTGACTACAAGAACTGATTGTTTGCTTCCCATCTAATCTAACCAGACCTTGACTTGCGGCCTTGTTTGGAAATGATCGTTACTCGGTTCACCCGCATATATATGTATATATATATATACTATATAGCGTTTTTTTCCCGAAACTGTCAATGGTGTTATAAGTGCTCAACTAATGAGGAATGTTATATCAACATATATATATATATATAGCTCAACACGGATACAGGAAAAAGGTTTTAATACATTGCAGTACAGGCCTCTTTCGTGCATCTCGAAACAGGCCTGTACTGCAATCTATTAACATAGTTGAGCACTCACAACACCATTGACGGTTTTGGAAAAAAATTATATATATATATATATATATATATATATATATATATATATATATATACACACACACAGGTACTATATATACACAGATATAACACAGGGTATATACACAGGGTGACGTACACAAGTGGAGGAAAGTGCACACAGGTGGACTATATCTTATGTAGAAGGCGTGATCTAAAAGGGATTGGAGACTGCAGAGTGGTGACAGGGGAGAACATAGCTAGGCAGCATCAGATGGTGGTCTGTAGGATGACTTTGAAGACCAAGAGGAAGAGACTGAAGGCAGAGCCGAAGATCAAATGGTGGAAGTTGAAGAAGGAAGACTGTTGTGTGGAGTTCAGGCAGGAGTTAAGACAGGCGCTGGGTGGTAGTGCAGAGTTGCCAGATGGCTGGACAACCACTGCAGAGATAGTGAGGGAGACAGTTAAGAAGGTACTTGATGTGTCATCAGGACAGAGGAAGGAAGACAAGGAGACTTGGTGGTGGAATGAGGAAGTACAACAAAGTACACAGAGGAAGAGGTTGGCAAAGAAGAAGCTGGATAGTCAGAGAGATGAAGAAAGTAGACAGGAGTACAGGGAGATGCAGTGTAAAGTGACGAGAGAGGTGGCAAAGGAAAAGGAAAAGGCGTATGGCGAGTTGTACGACAGGTTACACACTAAGGAAGGAGAAAAGGACTTGTACTGATCGGCTAAACAGAGGGACCGAGATGGGAAGGATGTGCAGCAAGTTAGGGCGATCAAGGATAGAGAGGGAAATGTGCTGACAAGTGAGGAGAGTGTGCTGAGAAGGTGGAAGGAATACTTTGAGGGGCTGATGAATGAAGAAAATGAGAGAGAGAGAGAAGGTTGGATGATGTAGGGATAGTGAATCAGGAAGTGTGGTGGATTAGCAAGGAGGAAGTGAGGGCAGCTATGAAGAGGATGAAGAGGCAGTTGGTCCTGATGACATACCTGTGGAGGTATGGAGGTGTTTAGGAGAGATGGCAGTGAGGTTTTTAACTAGACTGTTTAACACAATCTTGGAAAGTGAGAGGATGCCTGAGGAGTGGAGAAGAAGCATACTGGTACCGATTTTCAAGAACAAGGGTGATGTGCAGAACTGTAGCAACTACAGAGGTATAAAGTTGATCAGCCACAGCATGAAGATATGGGAAAGAGTAATAGAAGCTAGGTTAAGAGAAGAGGTGATGATCAGTGAGCAGCAGTATGGTTTCATGCCAGGAAAGAGCACCACAGATGTGATGTGTGCTTTGAGAGTGTTGATGGAGAAGTATAGAGAAGGCCAGAAGGAGTCACATGGTGTCTTTGTAGATTTAGAGAAAGCATACGACAGAGTGCCGAGAGAGGAAGTGTGGTATTGTATGAGGAAGTCGGGAATTGCAGAGAAGTATGTAGGAGTGGTGCAGGATATGTATGAGGGAAGTATGACAAGGGTGAGGTGTGCAGTTGGAATGACAGATGGGTTCAAGGTGGAGGTGGGATTACATCAAGGATCGGCTCTGAGCCCTTTCTTGTTTGCAATGGTGACGGACAGGTTGACGGACGAAATCAGGGAGGAGTCTCCATGGACGATCATGTTTGCGGATGACATTGTGATCTGTAGCGAGAGTAGGGTGCAGGTTGAGGAGAGCCTGGAGAGGTGGAGGTATGCACTGGAGAGAAGAGGGATGAAAGTCAGTAGGAGCAAGACAGAATACTTATGGGTGAATGAGAGGGAGGACAGCGGAATGGTGAGGATGCAAGGAGTAGAGGTGACGAAGGCATATGAGTTTAAATACTTGGGATCAATGGTCCAAAGTAATTGGGGGTGAAGAAGAAAGTGCAGGCAGGGTGGAGTGGGTGGAGAAGAGTGTTAGGAGTGATTTGTGACAGAAGGGTACCAGCAAGAGTTAAAGGGAAGGTTTACAAGTTGGTTGTGAAACCAGCTATTTTGTATGGTTTGGAGACAGTGGCACTGACGAAAAGACAGGAGGTGGAGCTGGAGGTGGCAGAGTTGAAGATGCTAAGATTTTCACTGGGAGTGAAGAAAAATGACAGGATTAGGAATAATTATATTAGAGGGACAGCTCAAATTGGACGGTCTGGAGACAAAGCAATCAGAATCAGAATACTTTATTTATCTCCAAGGGGAAATTGAATTCTATTACAGACACTCATGCTCTAATAACTAAAAACTAACAAGATAAGAAAATAGAAACAGAAACAAACAGAAATAAAAGATAAATAAGAAATAGAAATAAGAACACAATATATCAACAAGCATGGTGCACATAACACCATATCTATACTGCACTACTGCAGCACACAAGCAGCACGAACAAAACTCGACAGGGCCAATCCAATGACCATTAACTCAGAGTGTCTGACAGTCTGAGTCTGAGGGAGGAGTTGTAAAGTTTGATGGCCACAGGCAGGAATGACCTCCTGTGGCACTCTGTGGTGCTTTTCGGCAGAATGAGTCTATTACTAATGAGTCTATTACTAACAGAGGCAAGATTGAGATGGCTTGGACATGCGTGGAGGAGAGATGCTGGGTATATTGAGAGAAGGATGCTGAATACGGAGCTGCCAGAGAAGAGGAAAAGAGGAAGGCCAAAGAGGAAAGTTATGGATGTGGTGAGGAAAGACATGCAGGTGGCTGGTGTGACAGAGGAAGATGCAGAAGACAAGAAGAAATGGAAACGGATGATCCGCAGTGGCGACCCCTAACGGGAGCAGACGAAAGTAGTAGTAGAAGTGTGTATATATATATTCATCATCAGCCACTTCGAGTCGCGGTGGCAGCAAGCCAAGTAGGGCACTCCAGACGTCCCTCTCCCCAGCAACACCCTCGGTCTCCTCCCAGTTGGCCGAGCCCGGAAAACCTTCAAAGGAAGGCGCCCAGGAGGCATCCTAATCAGATGTCCGATCCACCTCAACTGGCTCCTTTAGCAGCAGCTCTACTCAGAGCTCACTCCGGATGTCTGAGCTCCTCACCCTATCTCTAAGGCTGAGCCCAGACACCCTATGGAGGAAACTCATTTCAGCTGCTTGTATCCACGATCTCACCCTTTCGGTCACTACCCAAAGCTCATGACCATAGGTGAGGGTTGGAACGAAGAATGACTGGTAAATGGAGAGCTTTGCCTTCAAGCTCAGCTCCACAACGGTCTGGTACAACATCTGCATTACTGTGGATGCTGCGCCAATCCGCCTGTCATATATATATATATATATATATATATATATATATATATATATATATATATATATATATATATATATATATATACACTACCGTTCAAAAGTTTGGGATCACCCAAACAATTTTGTGTTTTCCATGAAAAGTCACACTTATTCACCACCATATGTTGTGAAATGAATAGAAAATAGAGTCAAGACATTGACAAGGTTAGAAATAATGATTTGTATTTGAAATAAGATTTTTTTTACATCAAACTTTGCTTTCGTCAAAGAATCCTCCATTTGCAGCAATTACAGCATTGCAGACCTTTGGCATTCTAGCTGTTAATTTGTTGAGGTAATCTGGAGAAATTGCACCCCACGCTTCCAGAAGCAGCTCCCACAAGTTGGATTGGTTGGATAGGCACTTCTTTGAGCAGATTGAGTTTCTGGAGCATCACATTTGTGGGGTCAATTAAACGCTCAAAATGGCCAGAAAAAGAGAACTTTCATCTGAAACTCGACAGTCTATTCTTGTTCTTAGAAATGAAGGCTATTCCATGCGAGAAATTGCTAAGAAATTGAAGATTTCCTACACCGGTGTGTACTACTCCCTTCAGAGGACAGCACAAACAGGCTCTAACCAGAGTAGAAAAAGAAGTGGGAGGCCGCGTTGCACAACTGAGCAAGAAGATAAGTACATTAGAGTCTCTAGTTTGAGAAACAGACGCCTCACAGGTCCCCAACTGGCATCTTCATTAAATAGTACCTGTTAGAGCCTGTTTGTGCTGTCCTCTGAAGGGAGTAGTACACACCGGTGTAGGAAATCTTCAATTTCTTAGCAATTTCTCGCATGGAATAGCCTTCATTTCTAAGAACAAGAATAGACTGTCGAGTTTCAGATGAAAGTTCTCTTTTTCTGGCCATTTTGAGCGTTTAATTGACCCCACAAATGTGATGCTCCAGAAACTCAATCTGCTCAAAGAAGTGCCCATCCAACCAATCCAACTTGTGGGAGCTGCTTCTGGAAGCGTGGGGTGCAATTTCTCCAGATTACCTCAACAAATTAACAGCTAGAATGCCAAAGGTCTGCAATGCTGTAATTGCTGCAAATGGAGGATTCTTTGACGAAAGCAAAGTTTGATGTAAAAAAAATCTTATTTCAAATACAAATCATTATTTCTAACCTTGTCAATGTCTTGACTCTATTTTCTATTCATTTCACAACATATGGTGGTGAATAAGTGTGACTTTTCATGGAAAACACGAAATTGTTTGGGTGATCCCAAACTTTTGAACGGTAGTGTATATATATATATATATATATACACATATATAGTGGTGCAGTGGGTACTGTGGTCGCTTCACAGCAGAAAGGTCCTGGTTTCGAGCCTTTGCAAGTTCTACCCGTTTCTGCGTGCGTTTCCTCCGGGCGCTCCGATTTCCTCCTCCAAAGACATGTAGGTCAGGTGAATCGTCCATACTAAGTTGTACCTCGGTGTGTGTGTGTGTGTGTGTGTGTGTGTGTGTGTGTGTGTGTGTGTGTGTGTGTGTGTGTGTGTGTGTGTGTGTGTGTGTGTGTGTGTGTGTGTATGTTGGCCCCGTGTGATGGCCTGGCAGCCTGTCCAGGCTGTCTCCCCGCCTGCCGCCCAATGACCGCTGGGATAGTCTCCAGTATCCCCGCGACCCTGAGAGCAGGATTAGGATAAGCGGTTTGTATAATGGATGGAGATATATATACACTACCGTTCAAAAGTTTGGGATCACCCAAACAATTTCGTGTTTTCCATGAAAAGTCACACTTATTCACCACCATATGTTGTGAAATGAATAGAAAATAGAGTCAAGACATTGACAAGGTTAGAAATAATGATTTGTATTTGAAATAAGATTTTTTTTACATCAAACTTTGCTTTCGTCAAAGAATCCTCCATTTGCAGCAATTACAGCATTGCAGACCTTTGGCATTCTAGCTGTTAATTTGTTGAGGTAATCTGGAGAAATTGCACCCCACGCTTCCAGAAGCAGCTCCCACAAGTTGGATTGGTTGGATGGGCACTTCTTTGAGCAGATTGAGTTTCTGGAGCATCACATTTGTGGGGTCAATTAAACGCTCAAAATGGCCAGAAAAAGAGAACTTTTGTGTACTACTCCCTTCAGAGGACAGCACAAACAGGCTCTAACAGGTACTATTTAATGAAGATGCCAGTTGGGGACCTGTGAGGCGTCTGTTTCTCAAACTAGAGACTCTAATGTACTTATCTTCTTGCTCAGTTGTGCAACGCGGCCTCCCACTTCTTTTTCTACTCTGGTTAGAGCCTGTTTGTGCTGTCCTCTGAAGGGAGTAGTACACACCGGTGTAGGAAATCTTCAATTTCTTAGCAATTTCTCGCATGGAATAGCCTTCATTTCTAAGAACAAGAATAGACTGTCGAGTTTCAGATGAAAGTTCTCTGTTTCTGGCCATTTTGAGCGTTTAATTGACCCCACAAATGTGATGCTCCAGAAACTCAATCTGCTCAAAGAAGTGCCCATCCAACCAATCCAACTTGTGGGAGCTGCTTCTGGAAGTGTGGGGTGCAATTTCTCCAGATTACCTCAACAAATTAACAGCTAGAATGCCAAAGGTCTGCAATGCTGTAATTGCTGCAAATGGAGGATTCTTTGACGAAAGCAAAGTTTGATGTAAAAAAAATCTTATTTCAAATACAAATCATTATTTCTAACCTTGTCAATGTCTTGACTCTATTTTCTATTCATTTCACAACATATGGTGGTGAATAAGTGTGACTTTTCATGGAAAACACAAAATTGTTTGGGTGATCCCAAACTTTTGAACGGTAGTGTGTATATATATATATATATATATATATATATATATATATATATATATATATATATATATATATATATATATGGACAAAACTATTGGGGCACACCTCTTAGTCATTGAATTCAGGTGTTTCATTCACACCTATTGCCACAGGTGTATAAAATCAAGCAGCTAGTCATGCAGTCTGCATTTACAAACATTTGTGGAAGAATGGGTCGTTCTGAAGAGCTCAGTGAATTCAAGCGTGGTACTGTTATAGGATGCCACCTTTGCAGTAAATCAAGTTGTGAAATGTCTTCCCTGCTAGATATTCCACGGTCAACTGTAAGTGGTATTATTGAAAAGTGGAAGCGTTTAGGAACAACAGCAACTCAGCCACCAAGTGGCAGACCACGTAAAGGCACACAGCGGGTGCTGTGGCGCATAGTGCGTAAAAGCCGCCAACGCTCTGTTGACTCAATAACTGCAGAGTTCCAAACTTCCTCTGGCATTGACATCAGCACAAAAACTGTGCGCCAGGAGCTTCATGGAATGGGTTTCCATGGCTGAGCAGCTGCATGCAAGCTTTACATCACCAATGCCAAGCATCAGATGGAGAGGTGTAAAGCACACTGCCGCTGGACTCTGGAGCAGTGGAAACGTGTTGTGTGGAGTGATGAATCAGGCTTCTCTGTCTGGCAGTCTGATGGATGAGTCTGGGTTTGGCGGATGCCAGGAGAACGTTACCTGTCTGACTGCATTATGCCAACTGTACAGTTTGGTGGAGGAGGGATAATGGTATGGGGTTGTTTTTCAGGGGTTGGGCTAGGCCCCTTAGTTCCAGTGAAGGGAAATCTTAATGCTTCAGCACACCAAGACATTTTGGACAATTCAATGCTTCCAACTGTGTGGAAACAGTTTGGGGAGGGCCCTTTTCTGCTCCAGCATGACTGTGCCCCAGTGCACAAAGCAAGGTCCATTAAGACATGGTTGGGTGAGTCTGGTGTGGAAGAACTTGACTGGCCCGCACAAAGCCCTGACCTCAACCCCATCGAACACATTTGGGATGAACTAGAACAGAGATTGTGAGCCAGGTCTTCTCGTCCAACACCAGTGCCTGGCCTCACAAATGCTCTTCTGGAAGAATGGGCAAAAATTCACACAGACACACTCCAAAGTCTTGTGGAAAGCCTTCCCAGAAGAATGGAAGCTGTTATAACTACAGAGGGGGGGGGGGCAACTCCATATGAATGCCTATGGATTTAGAATGGGATGTCATAAAAGCTCCTGTAGGAGTAATGGCCAGGTGTCTCAATACTTGTGTGTGTGTGTGTGTGTGTGTGTGTGTGTGTGTGTGTGTGTGTGTGTGTGTGTGTGTGTGTGTGTGTGTGTGTGTGTGTGTGTAGTATATATATACACACATGTATGTGTGTGTGTGTGTGTGTGTGTGTGTGTGTGTGTGTAGTATATATATATATATATATATATATATATATATATATATATATATATATATACACACACACACACACACACACACACACACACACACACATACATATATGCAGGCACGTCCAACAGCCAGTGCGCCACTTCTAGTGTCACATAATTATTCAATCTTCAACCTTGTCAGGAAGAGCAGACCTGAGACAAGGAGTCGGCGAAGACACAGACCCTCTATCCATATACATGAACTGCCATCTTTTCACAGGCGACAGGGTCTGACAGTCAGTTAGCTGTTTGATTCATCATTCCTCCACGCCTGCGGGTTTGTGTGTGGGAGCGGGAGGGGGGTGCAGCGCAAACCGCTGAGCGGGCGCATCGCGGAGCTGTGATGAGCTGCTCCTCAGCTGCGCGCGCGCGCGCTCGGAACAGGCAGCGCTAAATCACTCCGCACGCGCGAATCTGTGTGTAAACAAACGTGCACGTACGCGTACATGCATTCGTGCAAACACGGATGCAAACAGATACATGCAGTTGCATGAATATGCAGGGCAGAGAACACACGCGTCCATGTGTTGCCGATGATTTAGGACATTGTGGAGACAAGCTGGCTCATGACGCAATGTTGAGCAGCCTGTTTTATTGACTTAAATATAAAATGAGTGGGATTTTTCTAAAAATCCATTTATAGACTCACACAAAACTAATCCCAATCAGTCATTACTGAATGATCCTCTAGATGTGTGTGGCGGTGTCTGTACTTGCAGAGACCCTGTCCTCTGTCTGTGTTTTCTCATTATGCTGTGTACGGGACGTTTCTGGGCATTAACCTCTGGGCAGTGGTACGCTATAAAAACGTAGTGCGACCAGGGGCGTCCGAGTGGCGAGGCGGTCTATTGCGTTGCCTACCAACACGGGGATCGGCGGTTCGAATCCCCGCGTTACCTCCGGCTTGGTCGGGCGTCCCTTCAGACACAATTGGCCGTGTCTGCGGGTGGGAAGCCGGATGTGGGTGTGCCTCCTGGTCGCTGCACTAGCGCCTCCTCTGGTCGGTCGGGGCGCCTGTTCAGGGGGGAGGGGGAATAGCATGATCCTCCCACGCGCTACGTCCCCCTGGTAAAACTCCTCACTGCGAGGTGAAAAGAAGCAGCTGGTGACTCCACATGTACCGGAAGGGGGCATGTGGTAGTCTGTACCCCTCCCTGGATCAGCAGAGGGGGTGGAGCAGTGACCGGGACGGCTCGGAAGAGTGGGGTAATTGGCTGGATACAATTGGGGAGAAAAACGGGGGGGGGCGTAGTGACCAGGTGCCACATCCAGATCATAGGCACGCATCCAAGAAGAAGCTATGACAACAGTGGACACAGCGTCGAAAAGGCGCAGATATAGCAAGGCGAAACGCCAAGAGGACAAAGCTCGTTCCAAAACGAGAGCATTTCCACCAGCAGAAGTAGAGGGCCCAGGATCTTCTTTGCTCACCTGCAGGGTACCTGAGTCCACTAAGGAACGTATACAGACTTTGCATGGTGTACACTGCATTAGGAATCAGCAACCAGGAACACTTTATCATTTCATTTCATGTACTTCCATATATGAAGTGAAAGGAAATACCGTTTCCCCCAGCCCAGAGCAGTGCAACACGAAGACAAAAACACATATCCAAACACCGCAAGAACTTCAAGAACACACATACTAACATATCTAAACTAACGCAAGTCACTGTCCAAGGGAATGAAAGCCAGCCAGGATGACTGTCGGAACTGCAAGTCTGCATGGGCTAGCAGTTAGCTTAGCCTGCCCTGCTTCCGCGTCCTGTCAGACCACCCTCGGTGCTTCCTGCTTGAGCGCAGCTCCAGGCAGGGGCCATGGTCCTTGGGCCCACCGGACCAAGCTCTCCCAGTCAGACACCCTCGACACGTCTCCTCGCACTCCACATGACGACACCAAAAACACCACAGCTAACACCAGGCTAGACTGCCTCCAGACCGCCCTCGGTGTTGTCGGAACTGCCGGTCTGCATGGGCTAGCCGTTAGCTAAGCCTGCCCCACTTCCGCAGCCTGTCTAAGACTATTTTATTTTAGTGCAATTGTATGATTTTATCTGATATGGTTACACCTAAAGTGGCTTTCTGGATTAGAGCCTTCTAATCTTTTCGTAAAGGGACCTTCGTAAACTATCAGTGAGGGATTTCTGTGAGAGCTGGGGCCGGCCAAGCTGTTGGCTTGGTTCATCCACGTACCTACTGTGATTTATTTTCTGTTTATATGAATTGTGTATGTATTCCATCCTGAATATGGAGCTGCCAGGGAAGAGGAGAAGATGAAGGCCAAAGAGGAGGTTTATGGATGTGGTGAGCGAAGACATGCAAGTGGCTGGTGTGACAGAGGAAGACGCAGAAGACAGGAAGAAATGGAAACGGATGATCCGCTGTGGCGCCCCCTAACGGGAGCAGCCGAAAGTAGTAGTAGTAGTGTATGTATTCCATCCATCCATTATCCAAACTGCTTATCCTGCTCTCAAGGTCGCGGGGATGCTGGAGCCTATCCCAGCAGTCATAGGGCGGCAGGCGGTGAGACACCTCGGACAGGCTGCCAGGCCATCACAGAATCCACGCACGCACACACACACACACACACACACACACACACACACACACACACACACACACACACACACACACACACACACACACACACCTAGGGACAATTTAGTATGGCCGAGTCACCTGACCTACATGTCTTTGGACTGTGGGAGGAAACCGGAGCACCCGGAGGAAACCCACACAGACACGGGGAGAACATGCAAACTCCACACAGAGGATGACCCGGGATGAGCCCCCCCCCAAGGTTGGGCTAGCCCAGGCCTCGAACCCAGGACCTTCTTGCTGTGAGGTTACCGTGCTAATGACTGCGCCACCATGCCAGAACCAAGTAATTTTTTGGTGTACTGTGTATTTGATTATACTATAATGAAGGCTAGTTCTAGGTGCTTCAGTTTGGGGATCTGTTTATTAAAGCTGCCCAGATAGCAAAACTGCTGTGGCCCAGACCCGTCCCACACTTTCATCCGGCCCACATACCGCATGGAATGATGGCACTTGGGCGGTCCGCTCCTGTTTGCCAGATCTGGGCCAGAACCAAGCCATAGCAATGCCGTATGTGCCACGTTTGCCAGAGGTGGCCCATATTTGTTTTGTGATATTTGGACCATATTCACCACTTACCACACAGGCCATTTCAGGGTCACATCCAGATCACATGTTGCCGAGAACACCGCATCTTTGCCAAAAAATGCCCACATTTGATCTGGCATATCTGGGCCATATTTGTTATGATACATGTGGGCCACTTCAGGCTGACATCCATTTTGTCAGGGCCGGAAGGCCATCAGTGCCGCATCATTGCCTGAAGTGGCCCACATCCGGATGCTGTCTGGGTGAGGATTTGAACCGCGCACATGCATGTCAGCATACGCTCGCACAGATGCAAACCACCACACTGCAGTGAATTCTCACCTCACCACAGCTGACTCAGTACTACGTATAGTCTCCCTGAATCCGACAACTACAACAGAATGCAATTGACAGTTTACGACCCTCCTGCCTTGGTTCACAACATGATTGGTCACACACTGCTATCTGCATTTTCGAGCGCACACACACACACACACACACAGTTATTTACAGAGGCCAACAGATGCCATGGATGGATGCGTGTGAATTCTGTGTGGTGTCGGGGCGGGGTGGGTGTGTGTCTGCTCATATCTCTACTTTGCTGCTGTAAGGAGGTAAGTGTGACAGGTGGTATGATGCAGATCCACTGGCACATACGGTCTGAACGTCCGTCAAGGTCAAGCCCTGGTGTTGAGATTGAGCCAATCACGGTTCCCCTCCAATAAATATACAGGCCCCACATTTTACCCCTTCATAAAGAAGCTTTACAAGGTCTAAAGGTCTAAATTATATGTCCTCTTCACACACACACACACACACACACACACACACACACACACACACACACACACACACACACACACACACACACACACACACACACACACACACACCCATCGTGAGCTTGATGCCCTGGAAGTGACAGTTTACTTTTGTTAGCTGCAGCGAGTAAAATATACAAGATAAAAATAACAAATCAAATTGGGCTGAAAAGGCATCCGGGCAGCGTAGCGGTCTATTCCGTTGCCTACCAACACGGGGGTCGCCGGTTCAAATCCCCGTGTTACCTCCGGCCTGGTCGGGTGTCTCTACAGACACAATTGGCCGTGTCAGCGGGTGGGAACCCAGATTGTGGGTGTGTGTCCTGGTCGCTGCGCTTGCACCTCCCCTGGCTTGTCGGGGCGCCTGTTCGGGGGGGGGGATAGCGTGATCCTCCCACGCGCTACATCCCCCTGGTGAAACTCCTCACTGTCAGGTGAAAAGAAGCGGCTGGCGACTCCACATGTATCGGAGGAGGCATGTGGTAGACTGCGCCATCGTGCTGCAAGATAAAAATAATAAATAAAACTGGGCTTAAAAAGCCAGGTCTTCTTTCTATGAACCTCTGCTGCCTTCCAAACCACAAATTAAACAGGCATAGACATTTAAAATGGATTGGGTCAGTAGTGCTTTGTAAAAAGGGGTCCCTCCTTGTAAGTCACTTTTTTATGCAACGACCTTCAATTCTACACATAGAAAAGAATCTAAAGTGAAAAATGAAGTATTGACCATTCTGTCAAAGTTACCCAACCACCCATCCATCCATCCATCCACCCATCCATTTTCCAAGCCTTTTATCCCAGCTGGGGTCACGGGGATGGTGGAGCCTATCCCAGCAGTCATTGGGAAGCAGGCGGGGAGACATCCTGGACAGGCTGCCAGGCCAGCACAAGGCCCACGCACACACACACACGTAGAGACAATTTAGTATGGCCGACTCATCTGACCTACACGTCTTTGGACTGTGGGAGGAAACTGGAGCCCCCGGAGGAAACCCACGCAGACACGGGGAGAACATGCAAACTCCACACAGAGGACGACTCCCAAGGTTGGACTACCCCCAGGACCTTCTTGCTGTGAGGCGACCACGCTAACCACTGCACCACCATGCTGCCCAGTGCCGACTACTTGTAGTTACACTGTTTATGTACACAAAATCATGCTGTACGCACAGCGCTTGAAGTACAGACGCGAGTCATAATATTGTCCTCGTGTGACTAATCTCTCAGAGTTACCAAACCATGGACATTCACTGTGAGCAGACAGTGACCGTCTGTTTTGACCCAGTGTCTTTTTACTTCAAACTGCAGTAATGGGTTGCAGACCGCATGGTGAAAACCAGGAGCACACACTGCTCCACCTGCTCTGTTCTTCTCTATCAGTCAACCTAACCTCCTCTCCTGCTTCTATCCAAGGATTATGTTTCAGTCCATCTCACAGGAAACGTGTTCCGATACAAGAAAGAGTGCCAGATATCCAAGACCTTGGATTTCAGGAGACATTTCTCAGGCCGCAAGTTTTGGGAAAGGCAGTCAAGGCTCAAGAGCACAAACGCGGCCATCAGACCTTTCAAGATGGCATATCTGAGAAGCCCAGTGTGAGAGGCATGTGGAAAACTACAAGATCAAAAGCCTGGTCGGAAGAGACGACTATTATCTCCCTTCTCGGGCATTGCTACCAAAACTTATGGAAGACCAAAATGAGCGACGTCTGAGGTGAACACTGTGGTGAAATGAGGTGGCAGAAGATTGCTGACGCTGTCAACATGAGCGTCTTTCTACTCGGTGTGGGTATCAAAACTCTGAGGCTGGAACAAACGTGGCTTTTTATTTTTCATGTCGAACCATATTTTCCCTCCATTTCTCAGGGTAAAAATGATGTCATCTAGATATAAAACAGTATTCAAAGGAAACCATAAAATACGGGGAATAATTGGATTTACATCCAGTGCTTTGTAGTATCTGAGTTTATGCTCAGCCCATCATCAGGCCAACACAATGCTCCAGCTGAAAGCATTTACTGGTTAGGAAAACCTACTTTTGAGACTCGTTCTGATTTTATTTTTTAAGTAAAATGAAGATACAAATAAAGGCCCCCCATCAAGCATTTAAAAAGAATCTATACTCTATTATACCATATACATCAGCCAAACCATCAGGGGAATTTGGAGGCAAAGGCAACACCTCGAACTTTTTGTCATGTTCCTCAAACCATTCCTGAGAGATTTGGGCAGCGTGGCAGGGCGCATTAGCCTGCTGAAAGAGGCCACTGCCATCAGGGAATACCGTCGCCGTGAAGGGGTGTACCTGGTCTACAATAACGTTTAGGTAGGTTGACGCATCAAAATAACATCCATATGAATGCCCAGCAGAACATTGTCCAGGGCATCACACTGCCTCCACCAGCTTGCCTTCCTCCTGTACTGCATCCTGGTGCCGTCTCTTCCCCAGGTAAATAACGCACACGCACCCGGCCGTCCACATGATGAGAAAGAAAACATGATTAATCAGACCAGGCCAATTTCTTCCATTGCTCCATGGTCCAGTTCTGATGCTCACATGCCCATTATAGGCGCTTTCGGCAGTGAGCAGGGGTCATCATGGGCACTCTGACCGGTGTGCAGCTATGTAGTCCCATACACAGCAAGCTGTGATGTACTGTGTTCTGACACCTGTCTATCAGAGCCAGCATTAACTTTTTCAGCAATTTGAGCTACAGTAGCTCTGCTGTGAGATCAGACCAGACAGGCTAGCCTTTGCTTCCCATGTGCATTAATGGGCCTTGGCGGCCATCACCCTGTTGTCACCAGTTGTCCTTCCTTGGACCACTTTTGGTAGGTACTGATCACTGCATACTGGGAGCACCTAACAAGACCTGCTGTTTTTGGAGATGCTCCGACCCAGTCGTCTAGCCATCATAATTTGGCCCTTGTCAAAGTCACTTAGATCCTTACACTAGCCCATTTTCCCTGCTTCCAACACAGCAACTTAAAGAACTGACTGTTCACTGCTGCCTAATATATCCCACCCCTTGAAAAGTGCCATTGTAACGAGATAATCGGTGTTATATATATATATATATATATATATATATATATATATATATATATATATATATATATATCCCCTCCAGGTCTGCACTCTTCTGGACAGAGACCTCTGATGTTGTTCCTGGAATCTACTGGAGCCACTCCAGTAGATTCACAGCCCCTAGTGCTCCTGTTACCACTATGACCACTGTGGATTTCACCTTCCACATCCGATCTAGTGTTTCCCTCAACCCTTGGCATTTCTCTAGCTTCTCATGCTCTTTATTCCTGATGTTGCTGTCACTCGGGGTTGCTACATTGATCACTATTGCAGTCTTCTGTTCCTTCTTGACCACCACAATGTCTGGTTGGTTAGCCAGCACCTGCTTGTCAGTCTGGCACTTGAAATCCCGCAGGATCTTAGCTCTGTCATTCTCAACCACCTTTGGCGATGTCTCCCATTTGGACTTGCGGACTTCCAGTCTGTATTCAGCACAGATATTCATGTACACTATTCCAGCCACTTGGCTATGCCTTTCAATGTACCCCAGCTAGCATTTTACACCCTCTACTAAGTGCTGGACTGTCTTAGAGCGTCTTCGCACAGCCTTCATCTTGGGTCTTGTCTGGTGTTTTGTGATAGACCCCTGCCTCAACCGATTTGGTCCTGAGTGCCTGTACTTGTGCTGTTTAAAGCCTCTGTGCTGTCATTCAACCCTTGTTAGCTACTGGTAAGATTTCTCGATATCAGCTACATCTTCTGTCGATGGTATATCCCATGGAGTAGCTTGATCTTCCATTATACCTCCTCTTCTTCTTCCTTCACACGCTCTGTCTTCTGCTGTCTGTGATACTCACTCAAAAGTATGTCCTCTTTCTGATGTACTTGTGGATGTTCCTTGTTTCATCCTCGATAGTGGCTCTGACATTCACTAATCCTCGGCCTCGATCTTTTTGCTTATCATACAGTCCGTGTCCTGGTATCTGTAGCCTTTATCTCCTCCTTTGACCAGCTTATTATTCCATCTGGGAATCTGATGGCTGGTAGGACATATGTGTTGATGGCAGGGTCTTATGCTTCCCATTGTGCTGGCTCCTCAGGACCTTTGACGCAGACCTTGTTAACTCGGGCGACATCCGAGCCTGTATGACTCTATTCATGTTACTCTCACTCATATCTGCGGTAGTTGACTTACTGGAGACTTGTCCCAACCGAGTTTTGAACCACCGCTGTCTGGCATGAAGGCCGGCGTGCTTACCTACTGAGCTATCCAGCTTTTTATATATATATCATATATATCTCTTAAGGTGTGTGCTCTTTAACTTAGAATTCGAATGTGAATTTACTTTTATATATTGATATACAAAGACATAGCGCTACACCAATATTTTCTGTGTGGTTTCAGTATAACGTGGTGTATATAAAGAATACAGTGAAATCACAGGATTGTCCCATCTCCACATCTTTCAACATCTTTCCATGTCATTAGATTTAAGAGAACCACTGATCGCACTTCCATCTGGGTGTTTCTAAATGGAGAACGATTGGCCATGAATCTCCTTCCCATTCTATTAATTATCATCAATAACGCCTCCCTGTCCATTTATCTCTCCTACACACCCACTAACCACTTCTACTGATCTGCCCAGCCCCCTCGCTTACACACCACCCATCCCCCAACCTTCATGCTATCTCACTCACACACACACGCACACGCACGCACGCACACGCACATCACATACACATCACACATGCCTACACAGGCGTGCACACATGCTGTGCGCACACACACACATACAACAAGGGAATAATTTGCACAAATGTCGCCTACACACCAACCCCCCATTTCTCTCTTACAAACACCTTCAATCGCTCATCTCCCCCTCCCCCTCCATTTCTTCTTCTTCTTTCACTCTCCCTCTCTCTACTTCTCTACCTCTCTCCCCCTCCTTCATCTCCAATCACTCTCCTCCACTAGGGTTTGTATTGAAGCCATTCTGATGACTCCAGCAAGATCTGCATCACTCTGGTCCAAGGTGGCAGTATTGTCAGACCGGATGCTAGAGTCTCTTTGTGGGACCAAAGCATCCCTCTGAGTCACGAGCTCCTGGCCGAGACAATCCAGGAGTGTCTTTAGTTCATCGGGGACGGTTGGTTTATTCATGACCTGCATCTGATCAAAGGATTGGCTTCATTCTCTTAAGATGTCCCACTCCACAGGGCGTCTGGGTAGCGTGGTGATCTAGTCCGTTGCCTACCAACATGGGGAGTGCTGGTTCGAATCCCCATGTTACCTCTGGTTTGGTCTGGCGTCCCTACATACACAATTACCCCCGTCTGCGGGTGGGAAGCCGGATGTGGGTATGTGTCCCGGGCACTGCACTAGCACCTCCTCTGGTTGGTCGGGGCGCCTGTTCGGGGCGGAGGGAGAACTGGGGGGAATCCATAGTTTCCACGTGACGTCACTTTCCTATTGGAACGCCCACCTAGCGGGCAAAACATTTCCCAAACGGCAGCGTTATTGACCCATCCAGAACAAAAACACATAGGAGTGTCTGTACTTTCGTAAGCTTTCATCCTGGCGGCAGTGTAAGGAGAGGGGTTCTCCATAAGATATATGGAAACATCGCCAAATCGCAGCTCTGGCAGGGACTTCGCTGTTTTTAGAGACTGAAATCCTGCGGCGGGTGCTGTATATGGATCGCAAGGGCCCAAAACTTGTAGTTTGTTAATAGATGTATCTTTGTTTTTCTTCTTTCGTAAGGTGATCCAAGTAGTCGTTGCTTGGAACAGCTGGAAAATTGACAGGTCTGTGCTGCTGCTCTATGGAGTTTCCACTATTGGCCGCCATGCTGGAACTTTGTTTTGCCCACCACCGCCACGTGACTGAAAACTGTGGATAGGGTGATCCCCCCACGCGCTACGTCCCCCTGGCGAAACTCCTCACTGTCAGGTGAAAAGAAGCGGCTGGCGGCTCCACATGTATGGGAGGAGGCATGTGGTAGTCTGCAGCCCTCCCCGGATCGGCAGAAGGGGTGGAGCGGCGACCAGGATGGCTCAGAAGAGTGGGGTAATTGGGGAAGAAAAAGGGGGAACCCCCCCCCCCGAAAAAAAAAGATGTCCCACTCCACACTGAAGCAATCCAAAGGCCCTAACATAAGCAAGCTCCTTAATAAGACGCACAGCTGGCGAGGATGCCACGGTCACTGTCAAGGTCTGGAATATGTATGAAAAGAAAATAAAAGAGGCAAAAACCAAACGCAAATACAGTTCTGGTTTGTCTCGCTGATGTACCGGGAGAAAAAAATTTGCTTTTGGCAGAAATAAGAAGTGCTGAATAATGACGTGCTGGGGATTTCTGCAAAACGAAGCGCGCTGTCGCGAAAAACGATCTACTGTCAGCAAACCCAGCAGACACGTGAACGTCACCTCACATGATGGATGAGCAGCCGAGCGCGTTTCATCACGCCATCTGACATGGTGTCAGCCTACAACAGCACACAGCGTGACGAAATACCTCGCAGCATTCGTCACAAAAACGGAATTCGATTCTTTCCCAAAACCCCCGAAAAGGAATCTTTCCCTTGTTCCTCTTTTAACCACGGGACACAACTTGAACCACATCTCGAGGGAGGAGCGTGTGGTCTGTGCGCATCCAATGCGGACGGGAGTGTTTTAACGTTCTCTAAAAGAACCCCCTTCTGTGCACAGCAGGGTGCAGAGGAGGGAGAATCCTGCTCATGACTTGGCTAATTACTGTAAAACAAACACCCTCGAAAACACACACGCACACACACATTCAAAAGCACACTCGCTCACACGGGGGGGGTACATATGTACACAGGCCCACCCGTCTGCAAACACACCGCTGCACTCTGAAGAGCCTACTGGCAACAAGACGGTGCAAGCTGTCAGATCAACCCCCCCCCTTCCTCTTCCTCTCCATCACTTTCCCCTCTTTCATCTCCTTCTTTCACCCACGCACACGCGAACGAGACGCACAAGTACAAGTGTGCAAGCAGGCCCCCCGCAGCCCCCCCGTGTCAGTCTCCAGCTTTTGTGCATGCGGGCCCTTTAATCTACACTGTAAACTGCTGCAGCGGCGGCGCTGCACCAGAATGCAGCAGCCGAAGGTCTGCCTTAGGGTGACCGGCACGGCTCTGGCCCACCTAAATTAGCTTCCTCGGCTTATATTTGTGCTGTTTGCATGTACTTACGTGGGTTTGCATGTGTGTGTGTGTGTGTGTGTTTTGTTGTGGGTCTATGGGTGCAATCACATGCACATCCATCACCTCTATTCATCTGCTCCGCCTCCCGGGGCCTCTATGGGGACATGCTGCATAGAGAGCATGCCAGCTGATTAGCAGTGGAAGCCGGGGGGAGGTGAACGGGGAAAAAAAAGAAAAAGATATGCTTACAGAACAAGTGTGTAACCTTGTCACATTACACCTCAATTTCACAAGCACATCCATCCATCCATTATCCGAACCACTCATCCTGCTCTCAGGGTTGCGGGGATGCCGGAGCCTATCCCAGCAGTCATTGGGCGGCAGGCGGCGGAGACACCCTGGACAGGCCGCCAGTCCATATCTCACACACACACACACACACACACACACACACACACACACACACACACACACACACACACACACACACACACACACACACACAATTTAGTACAGCTGATTCACCTGACCTACATCTTTGGACTGTGGGAGGAAACCGGAGCCCCCGGAAACCTACGCAGACACGGGGAGAACATGCAAACTCCATACAGAGGACCACCCGGGACGGCCCCCTAAGGTTGGACTACCCCGGGGCTCGAACCCAGGACCTCTTGCTGTGAGGCGACCGCGCTAACCACTGCGCCACCGTGCCGCTCAATAGTCGTTCAAATGATGAATAATCCGGATGAAGATCTAAGAACCTGGAGCTTACCCCCGGAGTCACATGGAGCCACATATAACCTCTTCTCTTACACCTCTCCTCTTTTTGCAACCTCTCCTCTTTGACAAAAGTCAGAATTTAGCAGTAAAATACTAAACAAAAAGAAAATTAAAGAACAATAGCCTTCCCACTTCTGTTGGTAAAAACAAATAATTTCAAAAATGTAAATGGCATTATTCAAGGCCGGAGTCTTCTTTATGAAAATAAGAACTCTTCCGCAGCTTCACTGAAATTGCCTCAGGTGAGGTCGCACACGTATGTGTTCTCAGACATATCCGGTGCACGTGCCGACATATTTTATTCATGCATTCATACATAAATCACCTCATCAGGATGCAGGTACAGAAGAGGGATCAAGCAGCCCCGTTTCTGCCATGCTACAGGTGATGCTGATGCTGATGCTGACAATCCTGCGGTGTGTAAACTGATCTGCCCAGATGTCTGTAGGACTTCCTGCAGGTTCTTCTTCTCCTGTTTGTCGGAGCTACTTGCAAAGTAAATTGTAGAAAGCAGAGATAACCTGAAGGGAGAGGAGATTGACTTGGTCCATGATTATGTAGCCCGTGGAATTAGATACCACACAGGACACAATTACTTCCGGGGTTCTTGTAGCTTTAATTTTATTGTTTGAACCTTCGAATGCAGATCGTTTTACTGAGTGCATACATTCCTGTGTCTTTCGAGCAAACAGCTCATAAATGTTCACAGATGTGGCAAGTTTAACAGAAAAGATTTTAAAAGGAAAATAAATACAACATACAACATACGGTGCAAAATACGGCAGTGGACTATGTATGTTAAACAGGGTTTAACAAAGACATGTGGAACTTCCTGAAGATCGCGCAACTTCTCACTCTGTCAGTTACCTTTAAACAGAATTAAAATGCATATAAAACCTTTACATCCCAAATACAATGGCATGGTGTGGCTTTATTCACGCCAACATTACCTTGTCATGCTTGCAATGGCGAACAGTGGTCGACGGCTCGCGCCCAAAATCACCGAACATCAACTCCAGTAGCGTCTAAATCAAACCATCTTGTCAAATTACCGACATACAATATTGTTTGGAATAATGTTACAGGTATATTTCACAAGATATTTACCCTTACTTACTACGGAGTCAGAGCACCGTCACACCCCAATCTTCAGGCGCTCCACACAAGAAAAAAAAAAGAAAGAATACCCAAGATGCACTTGGATAACTTGCACGGAGTTATAATAAAAATCCGCAACACTGCCACTTACTGGTCAAAACATGCAATGACAACCAAAACTATAAAAATACACTCACAATCTGCTTCACAATTTAACTACATCAAATGACATTTTACATGGCTTGACAGTGTAACAATTACATATATTAACAGTTAAACTATACTAAATTTAAGTGGAAAATCATTTAACATATTTAACAGATTTACCACCCGGCTACATACTCCCCTGCAAATATAGTCAACGTCCTCGGTGACTACGAAACATGAACTGATTCAAATACTCCCTGCAAGGCCTTTTCAAAGAGAGCAGCACCCAGGCTTGTCAAAACCTTAGAGACCATGTCTGTGCTGACTGAGACTGCATTACAGGCTGACTTTGGCAGATGAAATGGGTTTGAATGAGATCCAGCCATTTCCCGCTTGCTTTTCCTAATGGCAGGTTTAGGTGCATAGGTTCTACGTCCTGCTCCACCAGCATCATCTGTTAGTGCGGGCCTGTCCCTGTTTTCAATAATGGGCAAGTCACTGTCGCTAATGTCTGGATGCACATCATTAACACATTCTGTTTCTGTACCACAATTTCTCATATCTGAATAACCTTCCTCAGGTCCTTCACCGTCACTCTCATCTGTGGGTGCTGTCACATGTAAACTAACACTTTCTGCTGCAAGAGGCAGGTTAGGTACTTGCACAAGCCGGCGAGGGATGACTTCCTCAACAATAACAAAATCAGCCTCAGGTGACTCAGGCTCATCCTCAGCTACAGGCTGTGTAGTGGTCTGTAACCTAGTTCTAGTTCTTGGTTTGGGAACTGGTTTCGCACAAGGTCGCAACTCTGACCTATGAACTCTTTTAATGGGACCTCCCTCAAAAGGTTCAACAGTGTGTGTGGTACCCTGGATGTCAACTACCTTGTAGACTGTTGAGGTCCATGTGTCCTGAATCTTATGTCTACCTGGGGGTCTGTGACGTAGGAAAACCAACTGACCAATGTCCACAGGAGGACAATACACCTTCTCATTTTGCAGTGAGATCCTCTCAGCTGCCTTCTGCTCTGAGTACTCTCTGGCTCTCTCGTGTGCCTGTCGGAGTCTCTCCTGATGAACAGACAACCAATCCTGTTTCCTATCTGACACACACTCACGCCCTAATAAAGCATCTACTGGGAGATGTGGCTGTACCCCGAAAAGCAAATAATAAGGCGAGTACCCTGTGGTGGAATGAGGAGTGACATTATAGGCATATACTACTTCAGACAGATGCTCTGGCCAACGCTTTTTTTTCTCTGGTGGGAGTGTCCTTAACAAGTCATGGAGTGTGCGATTGTATCTTTCACACTGACCGTTTCCCTGTGGCCTGTAGGGAGTTGTCCGTGTCTTTTTAACCCCATAGAGTTTGCACAGCTCTGCTATAATTTCACTCTCGAAATTTCGACCTTGGTCTGAGTGCAGTCTCTCTGGGACCCCATATTTTATGAACCACTCCCTGAGCAAAACTTTAGCTGTAGTGTCAGCCTTCTGGTCTTTGGTAGCATACGCTTGTGTGAACTTTGTAAACACATCGGTCACAACAAGGACATTTTTACGGCCATCTGAAGCTGCCTCCAACACTGTAAAATAAACAGCCACCACTTCTAGAGGTCGGGAGGCCAGGAATGCTTGAACTGGAGCATGGATTTTTGGCTGAGGCATCTTGGTCAAAATGCACCGCTCGCAGTTTTTAACCCAGCTTTCAACATCCTCGCATAGCCCTACCCAAAAACACCTCCCTCTTAGCAAGTTTACAGTGCGCTCTATGCCCTGATGTCCCATGTTGTTATGTACATTTTCTAGAACTTGGTCCCTCAAACAACTAGGCACGAGTAACTGCCACACTTCTCCATGACGTGGGTCTGTGATAACCCTGTACAACAACCCTTCTCGTTGTTGTATGCAACTCCATTGTTTCAACAATCTTTTCACTTGACTAGACAGGGCTGCTCTCTCTCTGGGACATGGCCTCCTCCCCCGATCCCAAAATGCCCTAAACTCTTTTAGGGTGGGGTCGCCGGCCTGAAAACCTACCAGCTCCTCTCTGGTATAACCTGGCAGTGTGGGGGTGTTGCCCTGTTTAGTACCTGTCTCACCAGACCTCGACTCCCCAGCACGGATCTGTCTCACTTTGTAACACTCCAGACCTCTAGAGACAAGACCAGGATCCAGAACTGTTCCTCGCTCAATCAGGTTACACACAGTGATACAGTCGTCAAAATCCGAGTCAGGGTCTGTTTCAGGCTCCCCTGCAAACTCCTGCCTAGAGAGAGCATCTGCGGCGGCATTACTGCAACCAGGACGGTACTTAACCTCGAAATCAGAAACAGACAGTTGCGCTACCCACCTCTGCTCTATAGCACCTAACTTGGCTGTCTTGAGGTGGCAGAGGGGATTGTTATCAGTCAGGACAACAAACTTTGAACCAAGCAAGTAACCCCTGAATTTTTCAGCAACTGCCCATTTTAAGGCAAGCAACTCCAACTTCATGCTACTATAATTTCGGTCATTCTTCTCAGCCTGGCGTAGTCTGCGGCTAGCATATGCTAGGACACGTCTGGTGTCACCTTGCTGCTGACACAATACAGTGCCTAATCCATGCTGACTAGCATCTGTCTCAACTACAAATGGTTGTGTGAAATCGGCAAAACCCAAAATGGGAGCAGAGGTAAGTTTTTCCTTTAACTGCTCAAAGGAAGAGTCACACTCTGGTGTCCACATATTACAAAACTGGTGACCTACTTTCCCTGTTTTTTTCACACCTGAACATTTGTTGACTAGGTCATGCAGTGGCCCGGCAATCTGTGAGAAGCCTCTAATGAATCTCCTGTAGTAACTACAGAAACCCAAGAACGACTGCAGCTCTTTGGCAGTGGTTGGGACCTTCCAGTTCTTAACAGCAGAGACCTTGGAGGGGTCAGTTCCTATACCTTCTGCTGACACCTGATGACCCAAAAACGTTACTGACTGTTGTAGAAAAGCACACTTCTGCAACTTCACCTTAAGGCCCGTCTCTGACAGTCTCTTAAACACAGTCTCAAGTCTCTCCAAATGCTGCTCAAATGTCTCTGAAAAAACCAAGATGTCATCTAGGTAGACCAGGAGTATCTGAAAAATGAGATCATTCATAGCAACTTGCATAAGTCTCTGAAATGTAGCTGGACCGTTACAAACACCAAAAGGCATTCTCACGTACTCATACAGACCAAAAGGTGTAGTAAATGCAGTCTTAGTCCGATCTCTCTCATGCATAGCTACCTGGTGGTATCCGCTCGCCAGATCTATGGTCGAAAAGAACTTTGCCCCTCTCAGCGCATCAAAACTCTCATCAATTCTCGGGAGCGGGAATGCATCACGTCTTGTCTTTGAGTTGAGTTTCCTGTAATCGACACATAGCCTCAGACTACCATCTGCCTTTCTCACTAGTACTATGGGCGAAGCATAAGCACTAGAGCTTTCTTGAATGACCCCTTTTTTAAGCAGCTTGCCAATATGTTCCCTGACTTCACTGTACTGTGTGGGTGGGATTCGTCTGTATGGCTGTGTTACAGGTATGCCATCTGTCAGATGGATCTCATGTTGTACTTTGTCAGTGTGGCCTAGATCTTCATCTTCTGTTGCAAACACAAAAGAGTACTTCTCCAGTAACAAAGTCAGCTGTGCTTGCTGTTCTGGGCTACCACAAAAATTGAGCTTGCCGAGAATTTCCTGCACATCTGTCGGTGTTTCGGGGTGTTCACTGATACTCACTTGTTCTGTGTCTGCTGAGATTCTCTGGAACTGTACCTCACAAAGCTCATCACTTTTCACACAGTCTACCTGAGTCAAAACCCCTAGCCTCGTCCGTGGCCCTAGCCAGATATCTTCATCAGACATGTTCATGACTCGGACTGGAAAAATGTGATTGCCCGATGAAACCAAAGTAGGCACAACAACCAAACCTCCAGGAACGGGGACACCCACAGACTCCAGCAACAAAAAAGAACCATCCTCACTCACGGTCCTGAGTCCCCTAGCCATAACTGTAGCAGCAGATGAAGCAGGTATATGGACTACATCCTTACCAGCTACCCTAGCGAAAGAGAGTCTGTCTGTTGCATGTACTGCATGAAGATGAGTAAAAGCCTCTCTCCAGTTTGAGTCAAACCTCTCCTGCAGTGTGGTGTCAAACTCAGTGTGTACTAGCTCTCTGCATTTTTTGACAATGTTCATCCCTATTAGACCTGGAACAGAGGAAGAGTGTTCAGAATCTTTAACTATCAGAAAACCTCGCTCTGGGATAGTCAGACCCATGGCTTCTACATCAAGCTCCACATAGCCCATATAGGGTATGTCTAATCCATTAGCTGCAGTGATCTTTAACCACTCAAATGCCGGGAGAATGTCTTCACCTTTCACTGACAGGTGTTCCCTGAAAAAACTCTCAGAAATTGTACTGACCTGGCTACCAGTGTCAAGTAAGCAGGACACTGTAACACCTCGTAGTTTCACCTCAACAGTTTTACATTCTCCGACTGCACGCTCTAAGATCTTGCTTCTGTCTGGAGTCTCTTTTGGTGAGCCAGCTTCCTCCCCTCGAGTTGTGTGGTTCATGACAACTGAGGGTGCGAGTTTTCCTGCACTACATAAGAACTAGGTGTTGCGTCCCCTTGACCCCCTCTGGCCTGTGAGCATTTTCTTGCAATGTGACCTATGCCTCTACACTTGAAACAGATAGGCTGACCATCTAGTGTGAACTTTGGCTGGGGTCGAGGTCGTGGCTTGGGCTCTAGGAATGTCTGTTGAGTGCTGCGCTTACTCAGTTCACCTACAGCAAAGGCTAGATCAGCAAGTGTTTTGCCTAACTCTGCTAGCTGTTTTTCCTGATGGGCTACTGCTCTCCGAACATCATTTAAGGCAGTACCTTGGTCATTGTTTGTTTTAATAATAGAGCACTGGGTTTCTGGAACCTCTGATGTAACTTGGTTGCTCTTTATGACCCTGGGACGATGAGACCTGCTGTCCTCCATCTCCCACAGGAGGGCCTCGTTCCTCACATCTAGAAGACTGCTCTCTGGTTTGTCCCTAACCATTTTCCCGAGTTCACGCCTGAGTGCTGCTTCTCTTAAACCCTCAATAAACCGGTCTCTGAGCACAGTTTTCTCATTAGGTATTACATCTGTGGACTGTTTCACTACAGAGCTCAAAATCTGGGATAGTGCATGGGAGTAGTCACGGAGGTCTTCTCCATCAGTTTGGTTACGGTTGTAAAAGGTCTGCAAAAGCTGTGTGGAACTGCGCTTTTCCCCAAATGCATTGCTCAGGTAAGAGTATAAATCACTGGGCCCCACTGACTGACCCCTCATGCATAGTCGCACCTCTTCCAATGCAGGGCCACGCAATAGAGATAGTATATAGTCACATTGTTCTTCTGTTGTTTGCTCTCTGTATCTTGAAACCCTTTCAACCTCTTCAAAAAACTCTTCGACAGATCTCCTGTCTGTACCACACTCCCCACTAAATGCTTGGATCTGGCGTTCTCTTGGAACGTAGATGTATGAACGTGTGGGTGCACTGTTATCACTTGCTCTCTGAGCCCTTGCTTCACCATTTAACCTGGTGAGCTCATCTCGCAGTCTGGCGAGCTCTTGCATGGTGGTCTGCATTTCTTTTGTAGCACCTTCACCTATACCCGTTATGCCACCTGAGGTGTGGCCATTATCATTACGTGAACTCCCTTCATCACCAGAATCACTAGACATAATGATATATTAATCTTTACTCAGTCCAGTATAAATGAGGATATTTAGTTCAAAACCTGGTTCAAGGATACTACAAGGACAGTCTTTAACTTGGAGCCTTGCTGAATCTTGGTCTTTGTAGCTGAAGTTAGCGCTGGAGTCCTCTGCGCTGGTACGGCTGAGTCGTGTGACACAGGAAGCACCAGAACCTCGTAGAGCCCCTCACGTCGTCTCTCGCTGGTCACCACCTCCACAGCAGGATGGCTTCAGACTCAACACCAACGGACGTCCCCAGCAATCTTCACCACTGCCGTATTTTTTTTTTTAGTAAAAATAAGCCACTCTGTTGCCAATTTAAAAAAAATGTTTTAGCTACACCCCACTCCTGGTACCAAAATTATGTAGCCCGTGGAATTAGATACCACACAGGACACAATTACTTCCGGGGTTCTTGTAGCTTTAATTTTATTGTTTGAACCTTCGAATGCAGATCGTTTTACTGAGTGCATACATTCCTGTGTCTTTCGAGCAAACAGCTCATAAATGTTCACAGATGTGGCAAGTTTAACAGAAAAGATTTTAAAAGGAAAATAAATACAACATACAACATACGGTGCAAAATACGGCAGTGGACTATGTATGTTAAACAGGGTTTAACAAAGACATGTGGAACTTCCTGAAGATCGCGCAACTTCTCACTCTGTCAGTTACCTTTAAACAGAATTAAAATGCATATAAAACCTTTACATCCCAAATACAATGGCATGGTGTGGCTTTATTCACGCCAACATTACCTTGTCATGCTTGCAATGGCGAACAGTGGTCGACGGCTCGCGCCCAAAATCACCGAACATCAACTCCAGTAGCGTCTATATCCAACCATCTTGTCAAATTACCGACATACAATATTGTTTGGAATAATGTTACAGGTATATTTCACAAGATATTTACCCTTACTTACTGCGGAGTCAGAGCACCGTCACACCGCAATCTTCAGGTGCTCCACACAAGAAAAAAAGAAAGAATACCCAAGATGCACTTGGATAACTTGCACGGAGTTACAATAAAAGTCCGCAACACTGCCACTTACTGGTCAAAACATGCAATGACAACCAAAACTATAAAAATACACTCACAATCTGCTTCACAATTTAACTACATCAAATGACATTTTACATGGCTTGACAGTGTAACAATTACATATATTAACAGTTAAACTATACTAAATTTAAGTGGAAAATCATTTAACATATTTAACAGATTTACCACCCGGCTACATTTGCAACAGCTGCTGCCTGCTTGCCCCGGCACACTTTACTGGGAAGCCACACTGGCCATGTTTAGACCG
This sequence comes from Lampris incognitus, assembly GCF_029633865.1. Taxonomy (NCBI): domain Eukaryota; kingdom Metazoa; phylum Chordata; class Actinopteri; order Lampriformes; family Lampridae; genus Lampris; species Lampris incognitus. Next base: position 47,868,088 of record NC_079212.1, on the reverse strand, counting down.
CCTGGTACAAGTGACCCAGTTCTGGTTATCTGCTCATGACAGGTGGCACAGATCGGATGATAGATGGGATGTATGTGTTACGACCGCATAACCAGGAAATAAATACACAGAGTCAGACATTTTCAGATCTGATTTTGGCCACACTCACATGTGGCAATAAACCAGACTGGCCCTGATATCCACTAATAACACTCTGACGTAGCCACATAGGTCACGTGTTTCAGGTCACTGCAAATCGCAAAATACGCCACTGTCACACTCCGTTCAGAATCAGAATCAGAAACGCTTTATTTGTTGTTTCATTTCATGCACTTTCGCACATGAAATGAAACTAAACTTTGTTCCCCCCTGCCCACAGCAGTGCAACACAAAGACAAAAACACACATCCAAAAACTACAAGAACACATATATCCAAACTAACACACATGAAAAAATCACTGTCCAGGAGAACGAACACCAGCCAGGATGGCTGTCGGAACTGCTGGTCTGCATGGGCTAGCAGTTAGCTTAGCCTGCCCCGCTTCCGCGTCCTGTCAGGCCACCCCCGGTGTTACCTCCTCGGGCACAGCTCCAGGCAGGGCTGCAGTCCTTGGGCCCACAGGACGCAGCAGTCCCTGGGCCCACAGGACGCAGCAGACAAGCTCTCCCAGCCGATCCAGCGCCAGCTCTCCCAGCCATCAAACCAAGACAAAACAAAAAGACGCTGCATGGTTGGTACTGGGTAAGGCCGCCGCAAACGTGGATCCGCGCCGACATCTTCCCACACCGGAAGCGGAAAAACTTCCTGTAATGAATGAAAGGTCACGTGTTTAACTTGACCTACTCACGGGTGTACGTGCAGTGCGTGTGATGTATACAGGAAGTGAGAAGCGCATGTTATGAAGGTTGTATGTCGGATGAACGCTAGTAAAAGCTACACAGTTAAGAACCTACGAAGTCGGCTCGTTCTTGAATTATTCTTATGTCAGTAAGACAAGGCGTCTACGGACATTACATGGTGTCAGAATAGTCTGTGTATCTGAACACGAGCGGTCATGCCGAAGTTTAATCCGCCGAGTGAATTCAAGTTTGACTGCCCCGTTGAATGGCCGGAGTGGAGACAACGGTTTTCGCGCTTCAGGCTCGCGACAAAGCTGGATAAAGACGACGGGGAGATTCAAGTGAGTTCGCTGATTTATGCAATGGGCAGCGAGGCTGAAAAGATATTCAGCTCGTTTGACTTCTCGGCGGAGGGTGATAAAGTGGACTATGATATCGTACTGAAAAAGTTCGACGACTACTTTATTCCCCGCCGTAACATCATACATGAGAGGGCGTGCTTCTATCAACGTAGCCAGCAGCCAGGAGAGACAGCGGAGATGTACATCCGGACATTGTATGAGCTGTCTGAACACTGTGAGTTTGGGGACAAGAGGGATGAACATATCAGAGATCGTCTGGTAGTGGGCATAAAAGATAAGGTGCTCTCCCGTCAGTTCCAGCTCACAGCGGACCTTACTCTGGTGAAAGTCATTGAACAAGTGCGCCAGGCGGAGGCAATAACAAAGCAGCTCAGCCTCCAAGCTAACCAACCAGAGGCCCTGCTGGCTAACGTCAATGTTGTCCGATGGCGGGACGAACGCCAAAACAAAAAGGGCGGACAGCGTCATGGTGGCGGCAGTCCGGCAACCAACAAAGTAGACGAATGCGGGAGGTGCGGCAAGACGCAGCACACCGATGAGCGGAAGTGTCCTGCAACGAACAGTAAGTGCAACAAGTGTCATAAAAAGGGACATTGGGAGCGTGTATGTCACTCTAAAGTGGTGAGAGAAGTCACTGAAGAGGTTAAACAGCTGTACTTTCTGGGAGAAGTTGGCAAAGAGAGCAGTCAGGAAGATTGGACTGTTAGTTTAACAATAAGTGATGTACCAATAACCTTTAAAATTGACACGGGGGCTGACGCTACTGTTATCAACCAAGGGACATTTAAAAAGCTGAAGCCAAACATAAAACTGGGACCTCCTGACACATGCTTCATAAGCCCAGGTGGAAACATCAGCTGCATAGGACAGTTTCAAGCCACAACCAACTACAAGGAGAAACAATACTCCTTTCCAGTGTATGTGATCAAGGGGAGAGGCAGCTGTCTGCTGAGTCGTCCAGAGGCAGTGGAGATGGGTCTAGTGAAGCGGATGAATGAGGTCAGTGGAGTTTTCGGTTCAAGTGGACTGCTGAAAACAGACCCAGTGAAAATAGCTCTGGTGGAGGGTGCCCAGCCATACGCGGTGCATACAGCCAGACGGATACCGCTGCCACTTGTACCACTGGTTAAGAAAGAACTGCAGCGCATGGAAAATGAGGGCATTATTGAAAAAGTGACTCAGCCCACAGAATGGTGCGCCGCTATGGTGCCGGTGCTGAAACCGAACAAGAAAGAGGTTCGCTGCTGCGCTGACCTCAGGAGGCTGAATCGAGCGGTGAAACGTGAGAAATACGTGCTGCCCACTATGGAGGAAATAATGCCAAGGCTCGCAGGGTCAAAGTTCTTCACAACGTTGGATGCAGCAAGTGGGTTTTACCAGATCCCCTTGCATGAAGACAGCAGGGGGCTCACCACTTTCATCACCCCATTTGGGAGGTATGCTTTCTGCCGCCTTCCATTTGGTATAACGAGTGCTCCAGAGATTTTCCAGAGAAAGATGGCAGAAACTCTGACCGGGCTAGAGGGCACAGAGGTGTACATGGATGACATCCTTATACATGGAGAGACTGAGGAAATCCATGACCGGCGCCTAGCAGAGGCGCTGGGGGTCATTGAAACAGCAGGTCTCAAACTGAACCAAGCGAAATGCAAGTTCAAACAGAAACAAGTCCGCTTCCTTGGTCATATCATCAACGAGGCAGGCATCAGACCTGACCCGGACAAAGTGGCCGGAATAGAGAACTTTCCTCAGCCCCAGAACGTGACGGAACTCAAGAGGTTCCTCGGGATGGTGAACTATTTGGCAAAATATGTCCCAGAGCTGTCCACTGTAGGTCAGCCGCTTTATGGACTGCTTAAAGCAACGACAGAGTGGCTGTGGGGACCTGCACAGAACACAGCATTCCAAGACCTTAAAGCAGCACTCGCCACCGCCCCGGTACTCACCTTTTATGACGTCACTAAGGCTACGGTGGTGTCAGCAGATGCCAGCAGCTACGGGCTGGGAGGCGTTCTGCTCCAGCAGCACGGGGAACACTGGAAGCCCGTGGCCTACTGCTCCCGACGGCTGAGTGACGCAGAGACAAGGTACGCACAGATCGAGAAAGAGTGCTTAGCCAGCGTCTGGGCATGTGAAAGGTTCGAGAAGTACTTGTTTGGGCTTGACAATTTCAGACTTGTCACCGATCATAAACCACTAGTGCCTCTCATGAACAGCAAAGACTTGGATAATGTGCCCATTAGGTGCCAGAGACTGTTAATGAGGCTGATGCGTTTCAATGCAGTGGCTGAATACGCACCAGGCAAAACTTTAGCTGTGGCTGATGCACTCTCCAGAGGCCCAGAGCAGCGCTACGGAGATGGTGCTTCTCATGATGATGTTGCAGCGCACATTGATGCCATCGTGTGCCAGGTGCCTGCCACACCTCAAAGGATGCAGGAGATAAAACAGAGCACGGATGGGGATCTGCAGCTCCAGACAGTGTTGGGCTTCATCAGACACGGCTGGCCTGAGTATGTCGATAAAGTGCCGGAGACAGTCAGAGACTTTTATCAGGTGAGAGGGGAGTTATCTGAGGTAGATGGTTTAGTCATCAGAGGCAGTCGTATCGTCATTCCCACAGAGATGAGGGAGGTGATCTTAGACAGAATACACGACGGGCACCAGGGGATAGTTAAGTGCAGAGAGAGAGCTAGCCAGTCAGTGTGGTGGCCCAAAATGACAGAGCACATTACAACAAAGATACAGCAATGTCAATTCTGCAGAGAACACAAGAACACACAGAGAAAAGAGCCTTTAATGTCAAGTGAGCTCCCATCTAGACCATGGCAGAAAGTTGGCATAGACCTGTGTGAGTACAAAAAGCAAAACTACTTGATAGTGTCTGACTATTATTCCAGGTTTTTGGAGATCCTAAATCTACCAACAACTACTAGCAGTCAGGTTGTAGCTAGGCTGAAGGCTACATTTGCACGTTTTGGTATCCCTGAAATTGTAGTTAGCGATAATGGGCCACAGTTAGTTTCAGAAGAGATGAGGAGGTTCAGTGAGGATTATGATTTCATCCATGTGACTTCAAGCCCACACTACCCCCAGAGTAATGGACAGGCAGAGAGGGCTGTTCAGATAGCCAAAAGCATATTAAGGCAGGAAGACCCTCTCCTCGCCCTGTTGACATACAGAGCTACACCCTCTTCTTCCACTGGAGCCAGTCCAGCGGAATTGCTCATGGGTAGGAGACTCAGAACCACCTTACCCACATTGCAGCATAACCTGAAACCGGCCTGGCCTAAAGAGGAACTGATCAAAACCGCTGACGCCGCAGCCAAATCGAGGCAGGCTTTCTACTACAACCGCAGGAACGGCGTGCGGACACTGCGCCCACTGAACTCGGGTGACGCAGTACTCACCAAACTTGATGGACAGAAAACATGGACAATGCCAGCAGTTGTTCACAGTCAGAGCTCCACTCCCAGATCCTACATAGTGGAGACAGCTCAAGGTGAACATTACAGAAGGAACAGGCGCCACCTGTTGGCCACACCCAAAACACTCACCTCTGTCAGCAGGGATCCTGACCCTGTCACTCCAGGGGAGAGTGGAAACACGGATGAGTCCCGAGCAGCAGAAATGCCAACTTCCACACCATATGTTACTCGCTCTGGCAGGGTGAGCAAGCCTGCAATCCGGCTGGATTTGTGAGGCGTATGGACTTGTGTACTGTGGGGGATTTTTTATTTTTTGTGTGAAAAGGGGGGTGATATACAGGTTAGAAAATCATCTTAGAGGGGGAGATGTAATGAATGAAAGGTCACGTGTTTAACTTGACCTACTCACGGGTGTACGTGCAGTGCGTGTGATGTATACAGGAAGTGAGAAGCGCATGTTATGAAGGTTGTATGTCGGATGAACGCTAGTAAAAGCTACACAGTTAAGAACCTACGAAGTCGGCTCGTTCTTGAATTATTCTTATGTCAGTAAGACAAGGCGTCTACGGACATTACACTTCCTTTTTAAAACTATACGTAAACAGGCGGTCAAAAAATATATGATAAAGGCACGGCCTGCGGTGTAAACATAGCCACTGACACGTTTCCCTACACCAGAGAACTTCCCCGCATCAGGGCACATACTATTTGTTGCTTTCTCCTGTCATTGTGTTGAATATACTGAACACGCCGTACTAGAATGAAATAAATGAATTAGTAGAGTAAATAATTAAAATAATCAAGGCCGCCTGTGCTGCTGCATTCTATAGGCAGCGTAAATTACTTTCGCTTGGCAGATTTATTTCCCCTAGGAAAGAAATAGCGGCATTCAAGTCAATTTCCTCATGATTATTCAAACTTCCTATATTTACCAACGTTAAAACAAGACAACTGCTCATAACAGCCCCCCACTGATCACGTTAGTGGTATGTCATACTGTCCTCCACCAAAAACACGACCCCACAGGTTGTTTGTACAAGCAGCTTATTACGACCTATGGTTATGTTTTACGCTACTTCCTCGCGGTCCTCCGTAATTATACTACGTTACTTTCCCTGTAGCAATAAGCGTCTCCTTCCATAAGCTCTCATGAGAAGGAATATTAATAAAAGCTAAATTTAATGTCACATAGCGGTTATAATGTCCACGCTAGCTGACTTCCTAACGTGTGGCTAACGTTAAGTTAGCTCTTATGACGTCATTCATGGGCAAACATACTGCCAATAGCAATCTTAGTTACTATACTAGACGGCGAAACAACACAAAAACTCACTGACTACATATTCTATTGTTCTCACATTGTTTTAAAAACCCACAATGCACAGAGGCGAAAAGTATATGTGGCATATCTCCTGCCGCAGGTATGGGGCGCTAACTTAGGAAACGCTCCTGTGGGTCGTATTAGAGGACAAACGACCTATGTTGTCGTATGGGTTGGAGGACTTGTTGCTTTTACGTCATCTCGTTAATGTTTTCTCTGATATCCTGGTTGAATCATCCCACTCTGTTTAGATGACACTCCTACGTATAATAAGAAATATCAGCAGCTATTGGTTATATGCATGTCACCATTACTTTAGAGGGTTTTCAGGGAGTATTTGCATAACCCCAACATTACTCCAAGTATAATTAGCAACACTTTTAATGCTTCCAGCATCTATCTTGTAGCGAGTTCAGGGGGCAGCCGAAAATCGCCGAAGCCGGGATGCGAACCCGGGTCTCCCGCACCACGGGCGACAACGTTAACCAGTCAAGTAAACGGTCCGACCTCGGTTCGCGTCCCGGCTGCGGCAGTTCCCGGCTGCCCCCTGAATTCGCTACACTGGTGTCAGAAGTGGGGTGGTGAGACGGTGAGGTCATCGGAAGCGCATGTGCCCAGAGGCGTGAGGGAGCTGATATGCTGAAGTGCGGGGACGCGCTTCCCAAAGGAGCGGGGTAGTGTAACGACCACGGATGTGTAGACTCGCTAGCCCGTTGGCTAATGGGTCGGACCCTTTAGTCGACTGGTGAGCGCAGTCGCACATGGTGCGGGCAACCCAGGGTCGCGTCCTGGCTGCGGCGGTTCCTGGCTGCCCCCTGAATTCGCGACAGTATGTTACTATGCTGTTTGCCCGTAAACATGCAGGACACACTGTGATATACTATGTTGGTTGGGCTGTAAATCTGGCTGAAGAGCCGGTGGAGCTCTGCAATCTTAATGAGTGGATGTTCTGGCAGAGCTCAGCGGCTTACATACATGAACAACTTCTGACACGCCACATGTCTGATGATGTATAATTCATAGATGGCAGATCAAACGTTGATCTGTGAGGATTTCAGATGGCATCAGGTCATACCCACTTGCAGAGATCAGAGGATGAAACGTTCCTACATTTAAGATGCAGCCTCTCCAATTCAGTCTCAGAGGAGAATACAAGACTTGGTGTAGGTCAGGCTGCAAGAATTTACAACCCTGCAAACTGCTCACTGTTAACCTCGATTATGAGGACAAGTGAGAAGAAGAGAGGGGGGAGAGGGCGATAGAGGGGGGGAGGGAGGGGGAGGGAGTGAGAGAAAGAGAGGGGAGAGAGTAAGGAGAGAGAGGGAGGAGGAGAGGGGGAGGCAGAGAGAGGGGGAGAGAGTGAGAGAGGGGGGAGGGGAGAGAGAGAGAGGGAAGAGAGAGAGACTATGTTTGCAAGCACTCAGTAATGTGATCAAGGTGAATAACTGAATTAAGGTGATGGGAGGATTAGGTTGTCTGCATGTGTTTGCATAATGCGTCTCTTCAATCATCCGAGTTTACACTCGTTGGAAAGTCGAGTTATAGAACATGATTTATATCGCTCATGACCCCTCTGTGACCCCCAACACTGTGTTCCACACTTTGTTTCTATGTTTTCGTCCGCCCAAAACCTCTAGGGTATTAAGCTCCTTCATTTTTTATAGACCTTTTTTTTTATTGTCTCAGTCTCGCCATGTTGTCCCTTGTCTATCGTTTCCGGGTCAGGCGACCTTTAGGTGCATGAGCACAACCAGTTCTCCAAAATAACTCCCAATATAGTCTGTACCCAGAAGAAAGAAGAAAGCCACTTTATTGTTGTCATTGTACAGCTGTTCCATTACAATAAACCCATCCTCTGCATTTAACTCATCCTGTTGTGTAGGAGCAGTGGGCAGCTGCAGCGCCCGGGGACCAACTCCAGTTCTTCTTTCCATTGCCTTACTCAGGGACAGAGGCAGGAGTACTAACCCTAACATGCATGTCTCGCTGATAGTGGAAACCGGAGCACCCGGAGCAAACCCACACAGACACGAGGAGAACATGCAAACTTCACACAGAAAGGACCTGGGACGGCCTGGGGTTCGAAACCAGGACCTTCTTGCTGCGAGACAACAGTGCTAACCACTGGGCCACCGTGCAGCCCAAAGCACAGTATAGCGAATGACTGACGAAAAATGATTGATGAAAAACCTAGCTCATCTCATTATGCTGGTGTTGATTTACACCTTGATTGCGAGTTTGCGTGGCGGTTGCAGTAATCAAATTATCTGATTGAAATCCAAATTTTAACTTGCATGTTAACGGAGAGATTGTGACTTCTGCTCTCCAACCAATGTATCTGCTGGCTGCCATGGAATGAGTGACTGACTGTCACTCATTCCATGAGTGACATTACTTCCAAGTATCTATCTAAGTGTCATTACTATCAAAGTAGTGTCACTGAAGATGGCGGCATGAATTTACGTTTGCGGCGGCCTTATCCAGTACTGTCCATGCAGTGTCTTTGCCTACATCTGTCTCTAAGTTTTGTCTTCGTTTGATAGCTGGGAGAGCTGGTGCTGGATCAGCTGGGGGAGGCTTGGTCTGCTTCGTCCGGTGGGCCCAGTGACCACAGCCCTGCCTGGAGCTATGCCCGAGGAGGTAACACCAAGGGCTATCTGACAGGACGTGGAAACAGTGCAAACTAAGCTAACTGCTAGCCCATGCAGACCAGCAGTTCCGATAACACCGAGGGCGGTCTGGTGGTGGCCTCACCTGGTGTTGACTGTGGTGTTTTTGATGTCGTCATGTGGACTGCGAGGAGGTGTGTCGATGGTGTCTGGCTGGGAGAGCTGATGCTGGATCAGCTTGGAGAGCTTGGTCTGCTTTGTCCGGTGGGCCCAGGGATCACGGCCCTGCCTGGAGCTACGCCCGAGGAGGAAACACCGAGGGTGGTCTGATGGGATGCGGAAGCGGAAGTGGGGCGGGCTGGGCTGGGCTGGGTGCTGGCCCATGCAGACCGGCAGTTGCGACGGTCATCCTGGCTGGCATTCGTTCCCTTGGACATTGACTTTTTTGGTTAGTTTGGATATGTTAGTTAAGATATATGCGTTAGTTCGGATATGTGTGTTCTTGTAGTTTTTGTCTTTGTGTTGCACTGCTGTGGGCTGGGGGTAACGGCATTTCGTTTCCCACATGACAAATGACACTGACAAATAAAGTGTTCATGATTCTTGATTCCTGGCTGGGTGACCACTGACTGAGTGGACGACAGAAACAACGGAGTGGAGACAAATAGAGAGAGTAAATAGGTGTCTGTATGGATAGTCTGCATATGTCTTGGGGGGGGGGGTTCATTGTAACAGCAATGTGTTTCTCCTCTGTTAGGCCTGGTTATCGCACTGATTAAATAGGCAGTAGGTTGGTCAAGCAGGCAGCCAGGGAGTCGGTCAGTGTGAGGGAGGCATCAAGGCAGGAAATGCATCATCCCTGTGAATGAGAGCCAAGCTCTGAATGGCTGAGACATGAAGGCTGCACGTTGTTGTGCAGAGCCTCGCATAGTGTGGATGAAGAGCCTCACATAGCATTGATGAAGAGCCTCACATTGTGTGTGTGAAGAGCCTCACATTGTGTGGATAAAGAGCCTCACATAGTGTGGATGGAGAGCCTCACATTGTGTGGATAGAGCCTCACATTGTGTGTATGAAGAGCCTCACATTGTGTGGATAAAGAGCCTCACATAGTGTGGATGGAGAGCCTCGCCTAGTGTGGATGAAGAGCCTCACCTAGTGAGGATGAAGAGCCTCACATAGTGTGGATGAAGAGCCTCGCTTAGTGAGGATGAAGAGCCTCACATAGCATTGATGAAGAGCCTCACATTGTGTGGATGAAGAGCCTCACATTGTGTGGATAAAGAGCCTCGCATAGTGTGGATGAAGAGCCTCACATAGTGTGGATAGAGAGCCTCGCCTAGTGTGGGTGAAGAGCCTCGCCTAGTGAGGATGAAGAGCCTCACCTAGTGAGGATGAAGAGCCTCACATAGTCAGGATGAAGATGAAGGTCCGTTTATTCTGTAAAACATGATATCAAACAACACATGAATGCTCCACTCTGTTCTCGCTGGCATGTCAATCCATGTTCACACACGGCCTCACACACACTTCTGCATGCACGTGCATGTGCACACACACACACACACACACAAACACACACAAGTACACAGGACTACAGGGTCATGAGTGGGACATCCTTGAACGTGTGAAAAGCTACATCAGTTTGTTTTTGTTTTTTTTCATGCATCCATAAAGTGGAGTTTTGACACAGGTGTTGTGTTGAGTAGCCTGGCATATTTTGTGTTATAAGTTGTGTTATATGTTGTGTGTTTCTTTCATGCAGCATGGTCTGGTGAGGCGAATGTTTCTTCTAGTGGAGGCTTGGAATAAGAACATTATTGCTTGTCGACTTCTGCCCGACCCGCCATCTGTACACACTGCGTGACATCAAGTACCACAAATATTACATAATAAACACTAAATACCACATACTAAATGCTACATACTACATACTGAATACTGTCACATTTATCAATTCATCATACGGAGCTGCACCAAATTCAGTCTTTCACATTAAAATTAATATTGGCTTTTAATATTTGAGACTCAGTCATTTTTGTATTTGACTGTTGCATCCCATGTGAGCTGCTCACAACACAACATGTGTTCTGTCAGCTGTCAATCCAAAGTCACACCAAACTGATTTTCAAACAGTTGACAGTGATTTCTGCTTTCTGATGATGCTCCGTTACGTGTGCAAACACACACACACACACACACACACACACACACACACACACACACACACACACACACACACACACACATAACTTTGTTTAAAGAAACACTCAATGGTAGGGAAAGTGCTCAATAAATGAGGAGAAAAATAATCCAAAATTTAATATACACACACACACACACACACACACACACACACACACACACACACATACACACACACACACACACACACACACACACACACACATATATATATATATATATATGAGTGTACATATATATATATATATACAACACCATGGACAGTTTCAGAAAATATGCTATATATATAAAATACACATATAGATATATAGTGTGTGTATATATATATATATATATATATATATATATATATATATATATTATATAGGTGTGTGTATACATATACATTTTACATATACGTATATATACATATATATGTGTAAATATGTATATGTATACATACAAAACTGCACACATAATAATAATTATAATAATCATCATCATCATAATAAAAAAACAGTCTTATGTAGCGCTTTTGTAACACTCAAAGTCAGTTTACAATAAACGGGGTGAAACAAGACGACAGATAAATGTAACACAGACACAGGGGTGGATGGGAAGGGGGGCTACGAGAGGGAGAAGCGGCAGCCACAAATGACGCCAGCAGTACTCTCCTACTTAAACACAAAATATATATATATATATATGAATATATATATATATATATATATATATATATATATATATATATATATATATATATATTAGGGCTGTCAAAATTGACGTGTTAACGCGGATTAATCCATCATCATGATTAATCTGATTAAAAATGATAACGCAATTAACCCATCTGCGCCGCAGAATGACTCAAAATCCCTGAAACGTCTCTGGCAACGCATTTCGGGCAGTTTGTCCAAGTAGAGTTACCGTCACACGTGCCGCCGCGCATGCGCAAATGGGCAGTTGATCCGGTAGCGACAGAACCAACCAACTCGATAAGGAAGTATGGAAGACGCTAAACAGCACGTTGGCCCTCTCGGTGGGAATTCTGAATACAAAAAAAAACCCAAGACGGAACAGTCGACCGACATAAAGTATTGTGCACACTCTGCAGGTAGGAGTTTTCTTTTCACCGAAGCGCTTCCAGCTTAACATACCACATTAATGCGAAGCATGATCCGTTAGTCGGGGATTCTGCTAGCTAGCACTTGGGCTGACGCGTCGCCCAGTTTGCGACAAACCGGCCTCACGTTGGAAAGTCTCTCACGCTCTTCCGCGTGAGAGACGGTTCTCAGTTGCAGGCGACATTGTAACTAAGAAGCGGTCAGCTCTCCTCTTGGTCAATGGCAACAAGTTAGTCTGTATTAGCAGCTGGCTGGAAAAGGAGTAACAGGGCCACATTCATGTGGAGAAATGTTTGTTTTGAAAAAGAGAGTAAACAAAGTTTTTTGTTAACACAAACTGTTAAAGGTGTTTAATAAACATGTTAAGTGCATATATATTCCCTTCTTTCTTGAGTCTGGTTGCTCATGCAAAATGAAACGCGATTAATATAGATTAAAAATGAATGATATTTAATCGTGATTAATCGAAACTAATCCACAGCAACCCTGTGATTAATCTGATTAAAAATGTTAATCGTTTGACAGCACTAATATATATGTATATGTCTAGAGAGTACGGCCGGCGTCGTGTGTGGCTGCCGCTTCTCCCTCTCATAACCCCTTCCCATCCACCCCTGTATGTTTGTGCTACATTTATCTGTTGTCTTGTTTCACCCTGTTTATTGTTAAGCAACTTTGAGTGTTAGAAAAGTGCTATGTAAGTTTAATTTATTATTATTATTATTATTAGTATTATATGTTTGTTTGACAGTTGATGATTGCTTATGGCATGAAACAGGCTTGCACTGTCTCATAAAGAATTTACTTGACTCACTGGATTATTTTGCTCCTTATTTTTTGAGCACTTTCTCTACTGTTGAGTGTTTCTTTAAACAAAGCTATATATGTTTATATGTATATGTATATATGTATATACATATACCTATGTATGTATACACATGCACATATATATGTGTATCTATGTATATGTACATGTGTGTATATGTATACATATATGTATATAAACACATGTATACGTATATGTAAATATGTTTAGACATGTACAGTGCATCCGGAAAGTATTCACACCCCTTCACTTTCCCCACATTTTGTTATGTAACAGCCTTAATCCAAAATGGATTAAATTCCTTTTTTTCCTCATCAATCTACACACAATACCCCATAATGACAAAGCGAAAAAGGTTTTGTAGAATTTTTTGCAAATTTATTAAAAATAAAAAGCTGAAATATTGCATGTACATAAGTATTCACACCCTTTGCTATGACACTCAAAATTGAGCTCAGGTTCATCCTGTTTCCACTGATCATCCTTGAGATGTTTCTACATCTTGATCGGAGTCCACCTGTAGTAAATTCAATTGATCGGACATGATTTGGAAAGGCACACACCTGTCTATATAAGGTCCCACTGTTGACAGTGCATGTCAGAGCAGAAACCAAGCCATGAAGTCAAAGGAATTGCTTGTGGACCTCCGAGACAGGATTTTATCGAGGCACAGATCTGGGGAAGGGTACAAAAAAATGTCTACAGCTTTGAAAGTCCCGAAGAGCACAGTGGTCTCCATCATTCTTAAATGGAAGAAGTTTGGATCCACCCAGACTCTTCCTAGAGCTGGCCGCCCAGCCAAACTGAGCAATCAGAGGAGAAGGGCCTTGGTCAGGGAGGTGACCAAGAACCCGATGGTCGCTCTGACAGAGCTCCAGCGTTCCTCTGTGGAGATGGGAGAACCTTCCAGAAGGATAACCATCTCTGCAGCACTCCACCAATCAGGCCTTTATGTTAGAGTGGCCTGACGGAAGCCTCTGCTCAGTAAAAGGCACATGACAGCCCCGCTTGGAGTTTGCCAGAAAGCACCTAAAGGACTCTCAGACCATGAGAAACAAGATTCTCTGGTCTGATGAAACCAAGATTGAACTCTTTGGCCTGAATGCCAAACGTCACGTCTGGAGGAAACCAGGCACCTCTCATCACCTTGCTAATACCATCCCTACAGTGAAGCATGGTGGTGGCAGAATCATGCTGTGGGGATGTTCTTCAGCGGCAGGAACTGGGAGACTAGTCAGGATCGAGGGAGAGATGAATGGAGCAAAGCACAGAGAAATCCTTGATGAAAACCTACTCCAGAGCGCTCAGGACCTCAGACTGGGGCTAAGGTTTACCTTTCAACACAACAACGACCCTAAGCACACAGCCAAGACAACGAAGGAGTGGCTTCGGGACAAGTCTGTGAATGTCCTTGAGTGGCCCAGCCAGAGCCCAGACTTGAACCCCATTGAACATCTCTGGAAAGACCTGAAAATAGCTGTGCAGCGACACTCCCCGTCTAACCTTACAGAGCTCGAGAGGATCTGCAGAGAAGAATGGGAGAAATACCCCAAATATAGGTGTGCCAAGCTTGTAGCTTCATACCCAAGAAGACTTGAGGCTGTAATCGCTGCCAAGGGTGCCTCAACCA